>NW_027511395.1:300000-571595 GCF_048772815.1 Callospermophilus lateralis
TAGCTGTCAGCAAATCTAAGCCTCGTCTGTTTTGAAGGAACACTTCTGCCAGGGAATTTATTTGGTCCTGCAAATCTTTAATGGTTCCTGATAAAGTTTGTACATAATTTATAAGTTGTTGAGACAGGCGATGGTAAGAGTGAATAGCCGTGCCTAAGCCACTGTACCTGTGCCCACAGCAGCTGTTATTCCAAGGCTGGCAATGAGTGGTAAAGCCTGTATTGCCCACCTATGTTTTTTGACTAAAGTGTCTAGGCTAGAAATTGGTAGAGGTTCATCTCCTGGGACAATAGTTATATCAGGGAGTAATAAAGCAAGAACACAACCAATGGTCCAATTTGCTGGAAGCGTGGGAAGGCCGAGTTTCCTCCACACATAAAAACTGTGCCATTGGAGGGACAAAGAGATGGGGTGGGTGAGGAATAATTTTATACTGTTGAGCAATTTCCAAAGGAAGTAAGTCGAACACCAATATCATAGGTATTATTCTGCATCGCGCCTAAAAGAAATAATGTAAAAGTGCCTATAGGCTGTACTTTAAAGGGAAATCCGGGTTGGCATGTATTATCATTGTCCATGATAGAATTAATAGGAACTGCCATAGGCATGATTGCCCCTGTTGTCATGCAGAGCCAGCAATCACCAGCAAGGGTGGGGTTCGAATTATTAAGCTAGGAGAATGTAGTTTGCAAAATATCTAATGTATTGGTATCTAAACCTGGGAACTGGGATTTAGGCTACATTAAGGGATGATATGTGAGCTCAGGGATTTGGGGTTTCAAAAGTTTGATTATCTGAGGATGCTTGACAGAATAAGTGGGTCCTCCACCATCAGAGACCCCTGTAGGGGCCTTAATGGGCCAGTAGGAAGGTTTTCCGACAGTGCCTTGGCACCCAGCTGACTGTAGCTTGGTGTATTTGCCATCTCCTCCATGGTCAAAGAGAATGGGGGTAAAATGAATAGTGTTCCCCCTGCTGCATGAGTTTTAGTTAGGGAGGCTTCAAAAAATTGTTCTCCCTGTTTATTAACACAAAGTGAAGCCGACGCATTACAAGAGACATGCATCGCCTGGGTATGCGTACAAGTTGCAGAACAATTTTGGAGAGCTTTACTTGTACTAGGGGGAATAATCTTTGGCTTGTTAACACATACCCATTTAGGCTGATGAACTCCTCCGAGATTATGGTCAACCTTGGCACGGAGGTAAGTCACCTTAGTCATGCAGTCAGCAGTCTGGGTCCAACTAGTGGGAGCCTCAGTCCAAAATCCTCCTTTGCATTCACGGGGGGGAGCAAAAAGGTACCCCATGATGTTGGAAATTAGAGGTCCAAGGCCTCTGTGTTCAAACCTGTTCAGCAGAAGTGCCTTAAGCAGGATCCTCGCACAGATTGTTGGCTGTATCTGAAATGGAGGAAAATTTGTCCTCGGGGGAGGGCCTCCGTCCCTGGGTTGAGGTAAGTAATTTACCTGTTTAACCAGGCATTCTGGTAACCATCTTGGGGATGCTTGCTCTTGGTCCAAAACACAAGCTGAGCCTCATCCCCTGATGAGGATAGGATGTGGGCGTTTTCATTTATTTGTAATGGGATTGCACCACATAACAGGTGTGCGAACAGAATTGGATGAAGGATGCCAGTGTCTGTCTGTGGCCAAATGGCCTTCACTGTCTAGGGTAAGAAAAATAAGGGCAAATAATGCATGGTTAAGGCGATTCCTGGGAGTGGTAATTACAAGGCCGGAAGCCTTAAGACGGGATAGCCAAGTCTTTAAGGTAAGCTGGGCAAGTTCCACATGCCTTGGCCCTGAGTGTTGTATGGAATTTCAGTAGTATGACAAAATTGCAAGGTAGCACAAAACTGTTTAAACTTGGCACTGGTATATGCAGGACATTTATCTGTTTTAATATGTATTGGTTTACACATTACGAAAAAGGCTGAAACAAGATGAGAAAGGACATCTTTGGTAGCCTCTCAAGAATGTGGTGATGCAAAAATAAAGCCGCTGAAGGTATCTATAGAAACGTATATATATTTGGTTTTTCAAAATTCAGGAAAATGAATAACATCCATTTGCTAAATCTGATTGGGCAGTAATCCTCGGGGGTTAACTCCCAAGTGTTGAATGCGGAGGGAGACAGTGCAAGCAGGGCATGCTTTTACTATTTCTCATGCGTGTTGCCTGGTAATTTTCCAAAGTAATCAATGGCTCTGGGAATTTAGATGGTGAAGATTGTGTAACTCCATGACCTTTTGAATGGAGCCAACAAAAATTGGAAAGATGGAACGTGTTGCTGCATCAGCTTGGGCATTACCTTGTGTTAGAGGGCTCAGAAGGTCAGAGTGTGTCATGATGTGTCCTAAGGAAAATGGATGTTTTCTGGCCTGAATTAGCTGCTGAAGCTGGTGAAACAGAAAGGGGGAATTGGAAGAAGCCTTAATGGTGGGTAAAATCTCCAGAAGGGGCACAGAATGAGCAATGTAGGCACTGTCTGTATAAATATTAACAAGATTATCAAAAATCTTTATAAAAACTTGTGTTATGGCGAACAATTCCACAAACTGAGCTGACTGATAGACAGTATCAAAGGTGGTAGGCTTGTTATTGACAACAAAGACTGCACGGCCATTACTGGAACCGTCTGTAAAAAAGGTAAGGGCTTGTGGAATGGGAGCCTTTTGAGTAATTTTGGGAAAAATAAATGGATGTAACTGGACAAAATTTAAAAGGGGGTCATTGGGGATGTGGTTATGAATTGTTCCCCAAAAGCCTGATAGGGCAATATCCCATTCATCCATGTCTGTAGTAAAAATTGTAGTAAGGGTTTGGTCCTTAGTATATGGAATTAAAATATTATCAGGGTCTTTGCCAAAATGTTGTCGAGAAAGCAAACGACCTTTAAAAATAAGAGAAGCTACCTGAGCAAGATAAACGGTAATAACCTTGGAGGATGTGGTGGGTACAAGGACCAAAAGCAAGGGGCAGCCTTTATTTTTAAAATGTGGATCTCGCTGCCAAAATATTCCTGTGGGTGTATGAGGAGTGTGGAAAATAACCAGAACCAGAGGAAGGTTATAAGAAATTTGTGTAACAAACTTTTGGGCAATGGCTTCTGTGGCTTGGTTTAATGCATGTCATGCCTCGGGAGTAAGCTTTTGAGGGGAGGAGGGGTGGGAATCACCTATCAAAATATCATTAAGGGGCAAAAGTACACAAGTGGGTAATTTTAAATATGTTCCTAGCAATTGAATATCCCCCAGTAATATTTGAAAATCATTAAGTGTGTGAATATGGTCCACACATAGTTGTATTTTAGGAATTTGGATCTGATTATCTTGAAGTTTAAGGCCCAAATAGGTATAAGGGTCCTGTGTTTGAAACTTATCTGGAGCTATCTGTAGTCCAAAGGTAGTGAGGTTTTGTAAAAGTCCAAGTAACAATTATTAAGGTCATGGGTATTAGGTGCAGCAATTAACAAATCATCCATATAATGTAAAATATAATTTTGTGCTCATCGCTCTCTCACAGGGTCTACTGCTTGAGCAACGTATTTTTGGCAAAGACTAGGGCTGTTGGCCATACCTTGGGGAAGAACCTTCCATTGAAATCTCTGCATAGGGCCCAGAAAATTAATGCGAGGGAGACTAAAGGCAAAATAGGGTCTATCCTCAGGATGTAAAGGAATGGTAAAAAAGCAATCTTTTAAGTCAATAACCATTTTACAATAGGTTTTTGGAATCGCCATTGGTGTGGGAATGCCTGGCTGTAGTGCTCCCATCGGGCACATAACTTTATTAATGGCACACAAATATTGTAAAAGGCGCCACTTGCCTGATTTTTTCTTGATAATAAAAATAGGAGTAATCCATGGTGAGGTTGAGGGCTTTACATGGCCGGCTGCCAGCTGTTCCAGCACTAACTTGGAGGCAGCCTCCAATTTTTCTTGGGTAAGGGGCCACTGATCCACCAACACAGGAGTCTGAGTCTCCCAAATAATTTTATCTGCATGGGGTACAGGAGGGTCAGGGACCGACACTAAAAATCTGAATACACAAGTCCACATGTATTTGTTTTTTATATGGGTTGTATAGGCTCCACCAGTCCTTGTTTCAGTATCCCCAGGCCTGTACCAGGAACAAAATTCATAGGAAGCATTTGATGAGTCACCATGGAATTGGGACTGGCGAGAATAACTTCCAATGACTCAAAATATCTCCACCCTATACGTTAACAGGGAGGTCAGAATCAACGAAAGGAGTGACAGTTGACTTATTACCATCTTTATCAGTGCAGCTAATAGACCTTGAGCTGACCAGAGGATTTTTTTATTTTCCTATCCCTTTAAGGTCAGTCAAGGATGGAGTGAGGGGCCAACCTGATGGCTAGTATTTTTGAGAAATAATTGTGGCATCAGCTCCAATATCTAGAACTCCTTGGAATTCCTTTCCTTCAGTAAGTAAGGTAAGGGTGGGTCTATTGTGAGAAATGGGTTGAACCCAAAACACATCAGAGAAGCCTAAGAAGGCAGCCCCCCGAGGTAGGTTTGGGTGGTCGAAATGCCTCCTGAATCCAAGGGAAGGAGAATTAATTGTGCAAGTCTTGTTCCTGCTGGGATGGCGGCAACTCCATTAATAGCAGTGGCCAGTATTTTTATTTCTTCAGTGAAATCATTATCATTAATGCCAGCAAAGACCTGAACACCTTGTATGGTAGTGGAGGCTCTTCCAAGAATAAGGGCACATGTATGAGATGGAGGGGGACCCATAATTCCAGTGGGTATTATCTGGGACCCTTGCATTGAGTCTAATATTGTAACTGTGGTGGCACAGAGGTCCAATTTTGTGCTGCCTGGGGTGGCTAGTTGGAGGGAGGCAATTGTGGAGAAGGATTTTGTGGTAGGTTGGGAGTTTGGGAGGGAACAAACCTTATTGCTCCTGTGTTTGTCCTGGGGGATGTTGTGGCCAGGGGCTGGCCCTGCAGGGAGTTTCCCGAGAAGCAGGAAGAAATAGGCTGTCTGCAGGCATTTGTCTTAGATCTACACTCACTGCCCCAGTGATGACCTTTACCACTTCTATGGAAAAGGGTAGCTGGCGGCGGTTAAGCCCCAGTTTGAGGAGACGCTATTCCTAGGCTTTGTTTGCCTGTCGGACACCCACATGCAAAATGGCCAGGTTGTTTACAAGTAAAGCAAGTACGTGAGCCAGGATTGTGAAACGCCTTGGTAAAGGTGGCCCCTAAAGCGAGACCCATGGCATGGGCTGCACCCACTCATGCACAGAGTCTAATAAATTCAGAAAGTTTCCCTTTATCCTTATGTGGTTGAAGAACATCCTGACATGCTGGGTTGGCATTTTCAAAGGCAAGATGTTTTACATAGGTGCTTTCACCTTCGCTTGGTTCATGCAAGCATTCCGCAGCTAGGTTAAGCCGGGGAACAAACTACCTATAAGGCTCATGGGGCACTTGTCAAATTTTTGCCAGGGAATTGTTAGCCGAGGCCTTTTGAGGGAGGTGTCACCAAGCAGGAATACCAGCCATCTGAGTCTGCGCCAAGAGTCCAGGAGGGAAACGTGCCTGTTATTTTTAGTGTCAAAAGGCGCATTGCCCACTAGCTAAACTTAAGTCCCAGATTCAGAGGAGGCCTTAGTTAAAATTATTTGAGCAGTTTCCCGACATTGTCTTCGAAATCTGCATTCCATAACAGGAAGTCTCCTGCACTGAAGGTAGCTTGGTCTAAAAATTTCCAATCATTGGGAGTAAGCCATTGTGCGCTGTGGATTTCTAAT
Organism: Callospermophilus lateralis; assembly: GCF_048772815.1. Taxonomy (NCBI): domain Eukaryota; kingdom Metazoa; phylum Chordata; class Mammalia; order Rodentia; family Sciuridae; genus Callospermophilus; species Callospermophilus lateralis. Next base: position 305,785 of record NW_027511395.1, read on the forward strand.
AAAGCCAACGTGTAGGGCACAGTGGGGCCATAGTGAGCACAAGCCTTATTAAGTTTTTCAAGAAAACATAGGCTTAATTTTTTGTAGACTCTGGGTTCCTTCCTGCCCAGGGGTGAACTCCTCATCCTCTGAGTCCTGATCTCCTTGATCCATTTCCCCCGCTTCCTCCTCTTGTTCCTCATCGAAGTCTTTGACCGCAGCCTGGGCAGGCTTATCTATCTGACTGGTGGTGACTGGGAAGGTGAGAACAGGCCGATGGAGTGGCTTCGACTTTGTATTAGACCGCTGTGGGCCAGCTTGCATTGACTCCATAGCTAAGGCTAATGAAGAGAGCTCAGAGTCAAGGGAATTTAATTATTTTAAAAGTTGCATCTCTTCCCGTCTATGTTGGAAGGATGCTGGCAAGGGAGCGAGGTTAGGTAGGGGAAGTAGGGAAAAAATATCTGGGGGGGCACTTGGCCCCTGAAGGGCCAGAGCACAAAAGGCAGGAGGGATATAGGAGGGAGGTGGATGTGTAAATCCTGTAGGCTGTGGCAGGGTCCTGAGAGGTTGCGGGTCTTCTGAATGGTAGAGAGCTGCTTCCTTCTCCAAGATAGCGTCCTTCCCAGGGGTCAATGTGTCTCTGGGATTTAAAACTGGATAAAGGTGGTTTTTAATCATTGGAGCCCTATTAATTAGGGTCGTATTTTGAGGGGGACCAGAAAGGTTCTCAGGGTCCTGGGAAGACTGAGAAGGGTCTATGTCTATACTAATGATGGGCATGCAGAGGAGGGATGAGAGGTCTTTTGCATAATCTCTTCCCCAATCCTGACAAGTTGTAAGGTACCATTGTCAAAGCGAAAACTTTTAAGAATTTCATTAATTAAGTTCCAGTAAGAAAAGGTGGTAACTGGCATTTTTTTCTGGGCCAAAGGATTCATAATAATCTTTTAAACAGTCTCCTACTCTAAGCCATTTTTGCCATCAATGGTCCCTTCAAGAGGAAACCATGGACACAATGCTCCTATGTGTGAAAAGAAAAATTTTAACTCCTTTTTCTTAACATGTGCCCCCCATGTCTTGAAGAACTCCTTGAGGCCTGAAATAAACAAATCATATGACGATACTGCTTGTCACATGGTGGGTCACTCACCGTGCATCATTCCCACCCTCCTCCTGGTTATGTCTTCGGGTGGTGTCTGCTGAGACGATCGCGGGCTCCTCTTGACCAAGTCTTCCAGGAGGAAGGGGTTCCCCCTCAGTCAATGGCTTGAGCCCCAGTCGGTGGGCGCCAGATGTCCCGGCCGGCAGGACACATCAACATGGGCAGCGAACCTAGATGGGGAGGAATGAAGGGACAAGAGACACGAGAGATGAGAGCAACACAGGAGTTCTGATCAAGCTGCAAAATTTTATTGTTCACACATGGGTATTAAAATGCTGGATTTGGGAAAACTCTCTTATCGGCAGTTCCTGGATGTCTTCACAAGGTGAGATAACTTCAGGATGTTTCTGGAAGAAAGATGGCCACAGGATGTCTCAGGGACACATATGGCTACAGGATGTCTTCCAGACAGGATGTCTCCTGGTGGCTGTTTCTTGTAAGTGTCAGGCTGTTCTTTGAAAAAGAATTCCTTCTACCCTTGACAGTCAGGGATTCAGTATTTCGAATGGAAAATTGGAAAATGAATCCAATGTGTAGGCAAATATGTGCTACCCAAAAATCTTCCAACTCTCATTCAGAACAATGCCTTGACATTTCCTTCACCCCAAGTAAGACACAATTAGAGGAGAAGAGTTAGAAAATCTGTGAATACATATCGGTAATGGAAAATGCTCAGGAGTTCACAACCTTCGAGGTTGTAGAGAAGTTTCAAAAAGTAAGGGACAGGGTAAAAACTCCAAAAACATGGAGCTCTGCTGGCCTAAGGACTTTTTGAAAAACTGCCTCTGAGGTTGGGCACCTGAAATATATGTTGATGACAGGAGCTTTAGCTTCCTTTGTAGTGAGACCATCAAAGCTGGGTCTGCATCTATATGACCTGGAGGACATGGTTTCTTTTTTTCCTATGAACATGAGGCAGCAGGGCTGAATTCTCTCTTTATAGGTAAACTGTTGCCACTGGGGGCTAAGTGTCTTCCAGTGTGGACTGTGAAGCCATTTGGTCATCCTCCAATTTTCGTGGTGTTTCTTGCAGCTGCACTGGGAGTTTGGTATTTGCTTCACAAAATACGAGAAGTTCAACTGGGACACAGTGATGGAGGGAGTTCTGTCACGTGTGGTGGGTAAGGGTCTGCAGGAGAATGCACCAACCTGGCTTATATCCCACATAGCTTGCCCCCTTGACCACAGCAATCTGATTCTAAACATTGCCCTTCAACCTGTCCATATAACAAGATGCCTTTACATACAAGGGTATGGGGGCTGCACCATATCAGTCACAAGGCATTTGGAAGCCAATGGCATATACACATCACCCCACCACAGATGTTTTAACACACACCTGCACACCACTGCTCTAGGCCGACTACTCATCAGGCTCCAAGTTACTGGCATCTCTGTTCTATACCATTTTCATGAAACCCAGTCAATCAAGGCACTGTCTGGTACACTCATGATCAGCAATAGGACACCCAAAGGTTCTCCAGTGCCACCAGGTGATGGGAATTTCCAAACTTTAATGATATTTATCTAGGCATTTTTCATGGATGAAGTTGAAGGCACTGTGGGTTTCAATTCATTCAGGAACCATAAAATGGAGAAGAAGCTCATTTCAATGAAAGCTCTGGAGAATTCTAACAGGCAAGGCTTCCCAAAGACAGGCTAAAAGGTCACATTAAGCCAGGCATTTGAGGTCTACAATGTGAGGTCCATGTGTGTTTTGACTTGCAACGATGGCTGCCAAGTCTTTAAGAATAAAATCATGTGATGTCCCTCCTGAAATTTCCAGTGCTCTTCCGAAAGCCTCCCTGGGCCTAGATCTCAGTTTCCAAGTGCGACTCTCATGCGTGGCCTCCTAAAATCCCAACACAATACATGCCAATACTTCTTTGAGGTCAGTTCCAGAACTCAGTCTCTAAGGGGAATCACATAAGTGTTCAAGCCCAGGTGGACATAGTCATCTCTTCCAACGGCCACAAAAATGACTACAATTAAAACCAAAACACTCCCACATGACACACCTGATGCAAAGACCTTCCTGACTTTCAGGGCAACAGAAGAATAGGTAAGCAAAATGTCCAAAGCAGGGTTTTTCCACTGAGGCATTCCTGGTCACACTGATATCTGAGCTTTCTGAGATGCTCGCCATTCCCTTCAGCTATCCAGTACATGGCCATGTCACAGAGATTTGAGGAGGTACATATCATGGACACAAAACCATGAGCCTATTCTGGAGAGTGCACACAATTCAGGAAGAAAACAGGAACTTAAGAAGTTAGCAGGTGTTCCCCATTGATAAGTCAAGCCGCAGTCCATTCATGAATTGGGCAGGATGAAAGCTGAGAAGCTTTCTACTAGACAGGACTCACCCATTGATGCATTTTCTTTTCTAATGTCTACAACCAGGGACACAGTGGTATAAACAGACATAGAAACACTCGCCTTGTCAAATGACTTACTAGAAACAGTTCCCTCCAAACCAAACAAACCGCCATTCCTACCTATTCTCAGAATATGAGACAAAACCACAAACCCACACCGACTCCCACAAAGACACATACTTCCCCCAAGTAGGTCTGTGACTATCCGGAGTGTCCTCTGACTGGTGGGCCATACTATGTTCCAATGAAATGGCCTGTCCTGTCTCAGATCTGGTCTCCTTGGCCAACTCTGTGAAGTTGTCAGGAGCCAGCAGTGAGCCACTACCTACTTTCTCAGGAAAAGCCCCTCTTCAGAGCTTTCCTGGTTTTGGCTGTCCTCACATCAGTAGGTACCAAGAATGACTGACTCTGTCCTTGGTAAATCCATACAAGTGAGGCCACTGGGATTGGGACTGCCTCTTGGTGCCTGGCTTCTTGGATACCAAGTTCAGAGAGTTCCATCAACAAAGAAGTGAGGTGAGGTCACTCCCTTAAGGAACTGAATCAGATCACTGCCTTGGTAACCACTTTGTCCTAACAGTTGCTTCCAAGACGACCATGAGATGGAGGCTGCCCCTACTTTCTGTGACACTTTCACAAGGTAGAATGGTATATCAACCATAGGCACCTAGGAACAGCTCTCCACACCAACCTGGTTTGGTCCATCTTCTCTACAATAAGAAGAGAGAGGCTGATTCATAAACAACCCTTCATCCTGACCAGGTTGTTTGCCATGGATGCTGACTTTTGCTCTCTCAGGTCCTTCATAGTTGTTTACATCTTCTCCAGGGATCATTTCTGCATGGACCTTGAGGTTCTCAGGAGGTGGAAGATCCCCTATATTCCTGTATTTTAAGACCAACTCTGTCCCTGCTCTTCTGTAAAGTTAGATTGAGGGAAGAGTGTATGGTTAGGGTTAATAATATGTTCAATTTGAATAAGGAATCATTCTGCTGCATGAATAATGGTACTGGGAACCTGCGACATTTATAAGTATATATAGGTGAAATATATGTATGAAAACAGAAATCTAAATAAGATTTGAAGCGCAGAATGGGGATGGGTCCTTGATTGTGATACTTAGCGTTGAATTATGTTCTGCACAGATATCTGAGATAGATCGATATACAATGGCATTAGACACTGTACCTTGTATTATTGAATGTATAAGAGAACATCCAGTCAAAAAGGGATAATGGGTAGGATTAGGAAGATAGTCAGTAGGTTTAAGAAGAAGAGTGAGTATAGGATTTGGAAAAAAAGTTCCTTAGCAATAGGGTTTGGATTAGAGTGTGAATGTAAATGTCAGCACAATTGAAGAGTCAGTCACAATGATGAACTGTGGAAAGTATGTAGGAAAGCTGATATAAATAGAGACATTATGAAACCAGGAAAAGTATAAAGTGAGAGATAGGATTAGATATTTTCAACAGGGTTGAGTTTGAATATATAAACTTAGCAAGAAACAAATATGTTGTCACAAATAGGATTGACTTTTGAGAGCATTAGCCAAACTTGACATGGATGGTTTTAGTAATCCATGTTCACTTTACATTTAGGCTTTGGTGCAAACATAAGTGTGACCTTTTCTTTTTGTGTCCAAAATATTACTGTGATAAAATGTATATGTAGATCAGATGACATGAGTATTTCTTCCACCATTACTGGGAGCAAAATTTTGAAGACGTATAAATTAGTATTGGGTTTACAAAGAGGTGTACCCTGTGTCTATGAATATAGAGACAATGCATGAATAGACAATAGTGTGAATAAATAATATAACTGGTTCCACTTTAAATAATGGATTTATTTGATATCTGAAAATATATAAGAAATCTTATATTGATATACAATCATTCATTCCAACCAGTTATACATCTAATAGTAATATTAGGGTTATAGTTTATCATGAAGGGTGTGTGAGTTTTGCTTCAAATATGATTATGGAAATCGAAAATAATATGTTTGGAATGAAGTCTCATAAACAAACCAGTCAAGAAACATGGAGGATTACATGTGTTCTAAAGCAGAAAATGATTGAAAGTGAAACAAATGCCTATAATTTTGCTAACGTATGGATGAAATATATATCCTATAATGTGCATAAACTGAAGAAATAGTAACATACCAGTGGTGAATAAGAATGAACATCAAAATACACATCATTTCCCATAGGAATCTACTTGCATTGATGAGAAACTGGATCAATTATTGTAGAAATATTAGGATTTGTATCCACCATTCACTGAAGTTAGTTTTCAATTCTAGGAAAAAAATATGTATTTCAGGTGGAAGAATATTTCCGTGAATAATCTTGTGAAATGTTAACTCTAAATCCACATACATGAATATGAATGAATTTAGGGAGTTTATAATAAGACACATATATTTTATATTTTAAAAAAATTTAGAGTATATATATATATATATATATATATATATATATATATATATATATATATATATACACACACACACACACACACAGACATTAAAAATTAGCAATACATATGCCAATCGAAATTCACCATGAAATATATATCATCCACAGATCCAAAAATATTCATTTTACTGAACATGGATTTATGTATAATGTTGTTCAACTAGGAAGCTCACCCATAGTTTGAAATTTCAGTTTCAACAGCGTTTAGGCAGAGTGATCTATTCTCACAATTTCTATCTGCCAAGTCAGCCACCTCACAAGAATGTACCTGTGGTACCAGGTAGAATTCTATATGTGCATATAAAAATACATGTGCTGAATAGGCTACAGAGAAAGGGTGACAGGAATTCACATATTTGTTAACTTTAAGTACACATGGAACTATTTCAATTAAAAATTAACTAGATTTATAACACCTACACTTTATCATGCAAAAGCCAAGTCTAACTATACACCTTGCCTCCTCTGAAATGTTTGTATTTCTATTCTGTTTGGGTTATTTTACTCCATCATATTAGGATTAGTAGTAAGAGTCTATTAGGGTATGGGTTAGTGTCAGTTATTAAGTATTTCAAATGGAAAATAGGAAAATGAATTCAATGTGTATGCAAATATGTGCTACAAAAAATTTCCACTTTCATCCAGAACAATGCCTTGACAATATCTTCGCCCCTAGTAAGACACAATTAGAGAAGAAGAGTTAGAAAATCTGTGAATACATACCTGGAATGGAAAATGTTCAGGAGGTGGTAGAGGAGTTTCCAAATGTAAGGGACAGTGTAAACACTCCACAAACATGGAGCTATGCTGGCATTAAGACTTCTTGAGAAACTGCCTCTGAGGTTGGGCACTTGAAGTATATGTTGTTGTCAGGAGCTTTAGCTCCCTGTGTACGGAGACCATCAAAGCTGGGTCTGCATCTATGTGACCTGGAGGATATGGTTTCTTATTTTCTAATGAACATGAGGAAGCAGTGATGAATTCTCTCTTTGTAGATAAACTGTGGCCACTGGGGGCTAAGTGTCTCCCTGTGTGGACTTTGAAGCCATTTGGTCATCCTCCAGTTTTCGTGGTGTTTCTTGCAGCTGCACTGGGTGTTTTGTATTTGCTTCACAACATACAAGGATTTCAAATGGGTCACAGTGCTGGTGGGAGTCCTGTAAGGTGTGGTGGGTCAGGGTCTTCAGGAGAATGCACCAACCAGGCTTCTATCCCACATTGCTTGCTCCCTTGACCATAGCAACCTGATTCTGAACATTGCCCTGAATCCTGTCCATATAACCAGATGCCTTTTCATATAATTTTCTGCTGGCTGCACCAAATCAGTCACAAGCCATTTGTAAGCCAATGACACACCCACATGGCCACACCACAAATATATTATCAGACAACTGCACACCACTGCTCTAGGCTCACTACTCAGCAGGCTCCAACTTACTGGCATCTCTGTTCTACACCATTGTCAAGAAATCCAGTCAATCAAGGCACTGTCTTGTACACTCATGAGCAGCAATAGGACATCCAATGGTTCTCCAGTGCCACCTGGTCATTGGGAATTTCAAAAATTTCATGGTATTTATCTATCCATTGTTCAAGAATGAAGTTGGAGGCACTTTGGTGTTTCCATTCATCCAAGAACCATGAAATGGTGAGGAAGCTCATTTCAATGAAAGCTCTGGAGATCTCTCACAGGCAAGGCTTCCCCAAAGAGTGGTCAAAATGTCACATGCAGACAGGCCCATTGAGGTCTAAAATGTGAGGTCCATGTGTGTTTTGACTCTTAACTATAGCTGCCAAGTCTTTCAGAATAAAATCATGTGATATCCTGGCTGAGATTCTCAGTGCTCTGTGGAAAGCCACCCAGGGCCCAATCTCAGGTTTCAAGGGTGACTCTCATGCGTGTCCTCCTACAATCCCAACACAATTAATGGCAATACTTTTCTGAGGTCAGTTCCAGAACTCAGTCTCGAAGGAGAATCACACCAGAGTTCAAGCCCATGTGGACCCAGTCATCTCTTCCAACCGCCACACAAATGACCACAATTGAAACCAAAACTTTCCCACATGACCCTCATCTTCTTCCATATAGACACTCATCATAAACTCTTGCTGGAGATTTCCATTAGGAGCGCAGCCCAAGACAATGTCCAAAATATGCACCCTTGCCCGTCATTTGCCTAAAGTGAGCGTGGCCTTGACACCCTTCCTGTAAACCAGGAGTGATCAAATAGGCCTGCCTTTAATACTGCTCTGCTTCTCCAATTTGAGGCCTACTGACTGTCAGGTATAGATTCTTTATGTGATTTGGCATGATGGGAGAACCCAAGCACTTGTGCAGGAGTTCAAAGAACTCATTTGACCCAGAGGATCCTATTCTCACTTGATGGAGGTCAGGAACCTAACAGAGGAAGGCAGGAAACTTCATGCACAATGACTGATATTTTTACCATTTTTGTTTTCAATACACACATGGGAACTTTCTTTATATCCATCAGGTGCTGAGAATCTAATCCATAGCCTGACCCAGAGCCAAGCGGCTGATTCAGACACATCCCTTTGGAAAGCAATTAAGCAAAGCACCACAGGTGATGCCCATTCATTTGCATTTAAAAACTGTTTACTTCAGGCTTCAAAAAGGAGTGGCCTGAGGTAAGGACCTTCCTGACATTCAGGGCAACAGAAAAATAGGTAAGCAGAAGGCCCAAAACAGTGTTTCTCCACTGAGACTTTCCTGGTCACACTGATATCTGAGTTTCCTGAGATGCTCGCCATTCCATACAGCTATCCAGTACATGGCCATGTCACAGAGCTTGGAGGTGTTACATATCTTGGACACAAAACCATGAGCCTATTCTGGGTAGTGGCCAAAATTTAGGAAGAAAACAGGAACTTAGGACGATAGTAGGGGTGGCCCATCCATAAGGCAACCTGCAGTCCAGTCATAAATTGGGTAGGATGAATGCTGGAAAACTTTCTTCTAGACAGGACATATCCATTGATGCATTCTCTTTTCTCATGTCTAGAACCACGGACACAGTGAGATACACAGATATAGAAACACTCACCTTTTCAAACGACTTTTTAGAAACAGTCCACTCCAAACCAAACAAACCGCCTTTCCTACCTATTCTCAGAACATGAGACAAAACCACAAACTCACACCCACACCCACAAAGGCACTTCCTTCCCCCAATATGTCTGTGATTATTGGGAGTGTCCTCTGTCTGTGGACCATATTGTTACCCCGAACTGGCCTGCCCTGTCTCAGATCTGGTCTCCGTGGCCAAATCTGTGAAGTAGTCAGGAACCAGCGATGACCAACTACCTGCTTTCTTAGGAAAGGACCCTCTTCATCGCTGTCCTGGCATTTGGCCATTCTCACATCAGTAGGTACCAAAAAAAGACTCTCTGCCCTTGGTAAACCAAACATGTGATCCCACTGGGACTGTGACTGGGACTGGCTCTGGATGCCTGGCTTCCTCGATCCCAAGTTCAGAGAATTCCATCACCAAGCAAGTTAGGTGAAGTCACTTTCTTCATGAAATGAATGAGGTCACTGCCTTGGCAACCACTTTGTCCTAGCAGTTGCTGCCAAGGGTCCCATGAGATGGAGGCTGTTCCTACTTTCTGTGACACTGTCACAAGTTAGAGTGGTATATCAACCATATACACCGGGGAACTTCTCTCCATACAGGCATGCTTTGGTCCATCTTCTCTACATTAAGAAGAGAGAGGCTGATTCAGACACATCCTTTCATCCTGTCCAGGTTCTTTACCATGTCAGAAGACTTTTGCTCTCTTTGGTACTACATAGCTGCCTACAACTTCTCCAAGGATCATTTCTACATTGACCTTTGAGGTTCTCAGCAGGTGGAAGATCCCCTACATTCCTGTATTGTAAGACCAACTCTGTCCCTGCTCCTCTGTAAAGTTAGATTGAGGGAACAGCGTATGGTTAGGGTTAATAACAGGTTTGATTTCGGTTAGGAATCATTCTGCAGGATGAATAATGTTATTGGGAACCTGCGATATTTAAAAAAATATAAAGGTGAAATATAAGTTTGAAAACCCAAATCTATGTAAGTTTTGAAGCCCAGAAGTGTATTGGGCCCTTGGGTAGGATACTTAGCTTTGAATTATGTTCTGCACAGATGTCTCTGATTAATCGGTATACAATGGCATAGGACCTTTACCTTGGATGATTGAATGTTGAAGAGAACATGCAGTCAAAAAGGGATAATCGGTAGGATTAGGAAGATAGTCAGAAGGTTTAGAAAGAAGAGTGAGTATAGGATTTGGACCAAAAGTTTTTTAGCAATAGGGTTTCGGGTAGAGAGTGAATGTAAATGTCAGCACATGTGAAGAGTCATTCACAATGATGAACTGGGGAAAATATGTATGAAAGTAAATATCAATTGAGACAAAAGGAAATCAGGCAAAGTATAATGTGAGTTATAGGATTAGACATTTTCAACAGGGTTGAGGTTGAATATATAATCTTAGCAAGAAACAAATATGTAGTCACAAATTGGATTGACATTTGAGAGCATTAGGCAACCTGGACATGGATGTTATTACTAATCCATGCTCACTTTCCATTTAGGCTTTGGTACAATCATAAGTGTGACCTTTGCATTTTGTGTCCATAATATTACTGTGATAAAATATATATGTAGATCAGGTGACATGAGTATATCTTCCACCATTTCTGGGAGCAATATTTTGAAGACGTATAAATTAGTATTGGGGGTACAAAGAGGTGTACCCTGTTTCTATGAATATACAGATAATGCATGAATAGAACATACACTGAATAAAACATATACTCATTCCACTATAAATAATGAATTGAATTGATATCTGAAAATATACAGGAAATCAAATATTGATATACAGACATTAATTACAACCAGTTATACATCAATGATAATATTAGTATTAGGATTTTCATGAAGAGTGTGTGAGTTTCGCTTCAAAATTGATTTTGGAAATCGAAAATAATGTGTTTGGAAAGAAGTCTCATGAAAAGACCAGTAAAGCAACATGGAGGAATACATGTGTTCAGAAGCAGGAAGTGATTGAAAGTGAAACAAATTCCTATATATTTTTGAAATTTTGGATGAAATATATATACTATGATGTGCACAAACTGAAGAAATAATAATGTCCCATTGTTGAATAAATATGAATGTCAAAATATATATCATGTCCCATAGGAATCTGCTTGCGTTGATGTTAAACTGGGTCAGTTACTGTAGAAATATTAGGATTTGTATACACCATTCACTGAAGTTAGTTGTCAGTAATAGGAAACAAATATGAATTTCAGGTGGATGAATATTTTAGAAAATAATCTTGTGAAAAGTTGATTATAAATCCACATAAATGAATATGAATGAATTTAGGGAGTGTATAATAAGTCACATATATTACATATTTTGAAAAATCTGGAGAGTATATATATATATATATATATATATATATATATATATATATATATATATATATACAGAGAGAGAGAGAGACATTAAAAACTAGCAATATATATGCCAATCAAAATTCATCATGAAATATATATCATACACAGATCCAAAAATATTCATTATACTGAACATGGATTTATGTATAATGTTGTTCAACTAGAAAGTTCACCCATAGTTTGAAATTTCAGTTCCAACAGCATTTACGAGGAGTGATCTCTTCTCACAATTTGTATCTGCCAAGTCAAACACCTCACAAGAATATACGTGTGGTACCAGGTAGAAATCTAAATGTGCATATAAAAATACATGTGCTTAATAGGCTACAGAGAAAGGGAGAAAGGAATTCACATATTTGTTAATTTTAAAAACTCATGGAGAACTATTTCAAAAAAAAATTTGCAAGATTTATAACTCCTACCCTATATTATGCAAAAGCCAAGTCCTAGTATACACCTTGCCTCCACTGAACTGCTTGTACTTCTTTTCTGTTTTTTGTTATTTTTCTCCATCATATTAGGATTAGTAGTCAGAGTCTAGTTGGGAATTGGTTAGGGTCAGAGATTCAGTGTTTTGAAGGGAAATTGAAAAATGTATCCAATGCCTATGCAAATATGTGCTACCCCAAATCTTCCCACTCTCATCCAGAACAATGCCTTGACATTATCTTTTACCAAAGTAAGACACAGTTAGAGGAGAAGAGTTAGAAAATCTGTGAATACATATCTGGAATGGAATATGCTCAGGAGTTCACAACCTTGGAGGTGGTAGCAGAGTTCAAAAAAGTAAGGCAAAAGGTAAACACTCCTCAAACATGGAGCTCTGCTGGCCGAAAGAATTTTTGAGAAACTGCCTCTGAGGTTGGTCACTTGAAATATATGTTGTTTTCAGGAGATTTAGTTCTTTTGTAGAGAGACCATCAAAGCTGGTTCTGCATATATGTGACCTGTAAGACATGGTTTCTTATTTTTCATTGAACATGTGGCAGCAGTGCTGAATTCTTTTTTTGTAGCTAAACTGTGGACACTGGGGCTAAGTTTCTCCCTTTGTTAACTGGGAAGACATTTGTTCATCCTCCACTTTTAGTGGTGTTTCTTGCTGCTGCATTGGGAGTTTGGTATTTGCTTCACGAAATAAAGGAGTTCAATTGGGACACATTGCTGGAGGGAGTTTAGTCACGTGTGGTGGGTGAGGGTTTGCAGGAGAATGCAATAACCAGGCTTCTATCCCACATAGCTTGCCCCCTTGATCATAGCAACCTGATTCTGAACATTTCCCTGAAACCTCTCCATATAACAAGATGCCTTTACCTATTGGGTCTGTTGGCTGTAACCATATCAGTCACAAGCCATTTGGAAGCCAATGGCAGATCCACGTGGCCCCACCACAGATGTTTTGTCACACATCTGTCCACCACTGCTCTAGGCCCACTAATCATCAGGCGACAACTAACTGGCATCTCTGTTCTTCACCATTTTCATGAAACCCTGTCAATCAAGGCACTGTCTGGTATACTATGATCAGCATCAGGACATCCAAAGGTTTTCCAGTGCCACCTCGTCATGGAAATTTCAAAAATTTCATGGTATTTATCTAGCCATTATTCAAGGAAGAAGTTGTAGTCACTGTGGGTTTCAATTCATTCAGGAACAATTAAATGTTAAGGAAGCTCATTTCAATAAAAGCTCTGGAGAACAATCACAGGCAAGGCATCCCAAATAGTGGCCAAAAGGTCACATGAAGCCAGGACCATTGAGGTCTACAATGTGAGGTCCATTTGTGTTTTGACTCTCAACTATGGCTGCCAAGTTTTTCAGAATAAAATCATGTGATATCCTGGCTGAGATTCTCAGTGTTCTGTGGAAAGCCACCCTTGGCCTAGATCTCAGTTTCAAAGGGCGACTCTCATGCGTGGCCTCCTAACATCCCCACACAATCCATGGCAATACTTCTCTGAGGTCAGTTCTACAACTCAGTCTCTAAGGAGTATTACACCAGAGTACAAGCCGAGGTGGACCCAGTCATCCCTTCCAACTGCCACACAAATGACCAAAATTAAAACCAAAACATTCCCACATGGCCCTCATCTTCTTCCACATAGACCCTCATTATAACCTCTGGCTGGAGATTTCCATGAGGGGTAGAGCGCAAGAGAGTGTCCAAAATAAGCTCCCTTGGCCCTCATTTGCCTAAAGTCAGGGTGGCCTGGACACCATACCTGTGAACCAGGAGTGATCAAATAGGCCTGCCATTACAACTGCTCTGCTTCTCCAATTTGAGGCCTACTGACTGTTGGGTTTAGATTCTTTATGTGAAGTGGAATCATGAGAAAACCCACGCACCTCTGCATGGCTTTGAAAAACTCATTTGACCCAAAGGATCCCTATACTCACTTGATGATTGTCTGCAACCTAATTGAGGAAGGAGAGAGACATCATCCACAATGACTGAATTTTGCCATTTTGGTTTTGGATGCACACATGGGATCTTTCTTTATATCCATCAGGTGCTGAGAATCTAAGCCACAGCCTCACACAGGGCCAATTGGCTGATTCAGACACATCCCTTTCAAAGCAATTAAGCAAAGAGCCACAGGTGATGCCCAATCATTTCCATATGAAAACTGTTTTTTTCATGCTTCACAAAGGGGTGGCCTGAGGCAAAGACCTTCCTGTCATTCAGTGAAACAGAAAAATAGGTAAGCAAAAGGCACAAAACATGGTTTCTCTACTGAGACTTACCTGGTCACACTGATATCTGAGTTTTCTAAGATGCTCGCCATTACCTTCAGCTATTCAGTACATGGCCATGTGACAGAGCTTGGGGTGGTACCTATCTTGGACACAAAACCATGAGACTATTCTGCAGATTGGTCAGAATTCAGGAAGAAATCTGAAACTTAGGAAGATATTAGGTGTTGCCCATCGATAAGGCAACCTGCAGTGCAGTCATAAATTGGGCAGGATGAATGCTGGGAAGCTTTCTACTAGACAGGACACATTCATTGATGCATTCTCTTTTCTAATGTCTACAACCACGGACACAGTGTTATACACAGACATAGAAACACTTGCCTTGTCAAACGACTATCTAGAAACAGTCCACTGCAAACCAGACATACCAGCTTTTCTACCTATTGTAAGAAAATGAGACAAAACCACAAACTCACACCCACAAACACAAAGGCACCTCCTTCTCCAAGTAAGTCTGTGAATATCCAGAATGTCCTCTGACTGGCGGGCCCTACTATGTTCCCCCGAAATGGCCTGTACTGTGTCAGATCTGGTCTCCTTGGCCAACTCTGTGAAGTTGTTAGGAGCCAGCGGTGAGCCACTACCTAGTTACTAAGGAAAGGCCCGTCTTCAGAGCTCTCCTGGCATTTGGCCATCCTCACATCAGTAGGTACCAAAAAAGACAGAATCTGTCATTAGTAAAACTAAACAAGTGAGCCCACTGGGACTGGGACTGGGACTGGCTCTGGATGCCTGGCTTCCTGGATCTCAAGTTCAGAGAGTTCCATCACCAAAGAAGTAAGGTAGGTCACTTTCTTCAGGAACTGAATAGGTCAATGCCTTGGCAAACACTTTGTCCTAATAGTTGCTTCCAAGTGTCCCATGAGATGGAGGCTGCCCCTACTTCCTGTGACACTGTCACAAGTTAGAATGGCATATCAACCATAGACACACGGGAACAGCTCTCCACACAGACCTTGTTTGGTCCATCTTCTCTACATTAAGAAGAAAGTGGCTGATTCAGACACACCCCTTCATCCTGACAAAGTTGTTTGCCATGGAAGATGACTTTTGCTCTCTCAGGTCCTTCATAGCTGCCTACCTCTTTTCCAGGGATCATGTCTGCATGGACCTTTGAGGTTCTCAGCAGGTGGAAGATCCCCTACATTCCTGTATTGTAAGACCAACTCTGTCCCTGCTCTTCTGTAAAGTTAGATTGAGGGAACAGTGGATGTTTAGGGTCAATAACATGTTGGATTTAGTTTAGGAATCATCCTGCAGAATGAATAATGGTATTTGAAACTGCGATATTTACCAGAATATATATGTGAAATATAAGTGTGAAACCAGAAATCTAGGTAACATTTGAAGCCCAGAAGGGCATTGGACCCTTGATTGTGATACTTAGCATTGAATTGCATTCTGCACAGAGGTCTCAGATAGATCAATATACAATGGCATAACACCTTGTACCTTGCTTGATTGAATGTAGAAGAGAACAACCAGTCAAAAAAGGATAGTCGGTCGGATTAGGAAGATATTCGGTAGGTTTACGAAAAGAATGAGTATAGGATTAGGAACAAAAGTTTATTAGCAATAGGTAATCGATTAGAGTGTGAATGTAAATGTCAGCACATGTGAAGAGTCAGTCACAATGATGAACTGGGGAAAATATGTAGAAAACAGAAATAGAGCCATAATGAAATCAGGCAATGTATAAAGTGAGGGATAGGATTAGACATTTTCAGTAGGGTTGAGTTTGAATATATAATCTTAAGAAGAAACAAATATGTAGTCACCAATAGGATTGACATTTGACAGCATTAGGCAACATGGACATGGATGTTTTTAGTAATCCATGTTTACTTTCCTTTTAGGCTTTGGTACAAACATAAGTGTGACCTTTGCATTTTGTGTTCCGAATATTTCTGTGATTAAATGTATAAGTAGATCAGGTGACATGAGTATTTCTTCCACCATTTCAGGGAGCAATATTTTGAAGACGTATAAATTAGTATTGGGGGTATAAAGAAGTGTACACTGCGTCTATGAATATAGAGATAATGCATGAATAGACCATTCTGTGAATAAATAATATAACTCTTTTCACTTTAAATAATGGATTGAATTTTTATCTGAAAATATATAAGAAATCCTATATTGGTATGCAATCATTAATTCCAACCAGTTATACATCTAATGGTAATATCAGAGTTATAATTTATCATAAAGTTTATGTGAGTTTTGCTTCAAAAGTGATTATGGAAATTGAAAGTCATGTGTCTTGAAAGAAGTCTCATGAAAAGACCTGTCAAGAAACATGGAAGAATACATGTGTCCTGAAGCAGGAAGTGATTGAAAGTGAAGCAAATTCCTATAAATTTGCGAACTTGTGGGGAAATCTTAAGAGCCCCTCCCAGCTCTCCCTTGAGCCCAATATCCAGACCGAGGGAATTAGGAGTGGCACGGGACTCGTGGTGCAGACCTCCAGGCCACCGCTCCCACCAGTGCTGAAAACTGAAGTCTCTTGCTCCAGCTTCCGGGGGCATGGCTTCCGGAGTGCAAGCAAATTTGCTGGGGGTTCTCAGGCCTAAGCTCTAAAAACTTAGGGTCTGAGGGAGACAAACAGGGAGATTGTGCCCAGGCGTTCATGAAAACAGGGCTCCTAGGAGCAGCAGACCTGGCATGTAGCCAGTATTGTGGTGAGTGTCACAGGTGAGTGGGGCCTGGCTTGAGGAAACACAAAAGAAGGCCCTAGGCACTCAGGATTGGACACCCACCCAGTGTGGGAGGAATAGCTGCTGCACAGTGATTGGTTCCCACCTATTGAAAGGAGAAGCTTGGCCCAGTGGGCACAGCTCTACCTAATGGAAAAAAAAAGTTTATTGCAATCTATGACTGCATTTATTATTATTATTATTATTATTATTATTATATTAGTTTTTTTTTTGTTTTTGTTTTTTTTTGTTTTCTTTTATTTTCATTTTTTTGTTGCTGTTCTTTAACTTTTTTAAAATGTTTTTAATTTTTTTTAAATTTTTTCTTTTGTTATTATAATTTTTAAAATTTTAATTTTATATTATCATAATCATTTTTTAAAAAATCATTTTCTTTCTTTATTTTCTATTTTTTCTATTGTCTTTTCATTTCTTTTCAATTTTCTTATTTCCCATTCCTTGCATTCTACCTGCCTACTCTCATTCTCTTTAGTGACTTTTTCCCTTCCCTTATAAAATCTTTCCTCCCAAGCATCAAATACATTTATAAGAGTAAACAGTAACTAAGCAGTCAAACAGAACAAGAAGTAACATGAGCAGCATAAACAAGCAAGGAAGAAAAGGAGTACAAACCACGAAGGACACCCTAAATATTCAGGAGGACCTAGAGTCATCAGAAAAATGGTCATATAAAGAACTCAAGGAATACCTTAGACAGATGGAATGGAAACTTAAAGAGGATACGAGACAGAAAATCCAAACAGTAAAAGAAAACATTGAAAATGAATTACATAAACAGATAAAAGAAAAAGTTAAGCATTTTATCAGAGGATAGAGATTATAAAAAAATCAAACAATAATTGTAGAAATGAAGAAAATGATAAACCAAATTAAGAACTCCATTGAGAGTATCACTAACAGAGTGGAGCAAGTAAAAGCCAAAAGGTCAGATAATGAAGACAAAATATATCATCTTGAAACGAGTCCAGCCAACTCAGAAATGCTGGCAAAAAAATCACAAGAAAAACATCCAAGAGATTTGGGATAACATAAAAAAAAAACACACTTACGAGTCATCAGGATAGAGGAAGGTACAGAGACTCAAACCAAGGGAATGAGAAAACTGCTGAATGAAATAATTACAGAAAACTTTTCAGAAATAAAAAAGGAAATGGATATACAAATTGTAGCTGCTTACAGGACAAGAGCACAAAAAATCACAGTAGACCAATGCCAAGACACATTGTTATGAAGATATCCAATATACAGAACAAAGAGAAAATAATAAATCTACAAGAGAATGGAGGCAGAATACATTCAGTGGTAAACAAATAAGGTTAACAATGGATATTTCATCACAGATGCTGAAAGCGAGAAGATCCTGGAAAAATGTATATCAAACACTGAAAGACAATGGATGCCAATCAAGAATTATGTATCCAGCATAATTAACCATCAGGTCCAACAACGAAATAAGAATCTTTCATGATAAACAAAAGCTAAAAGAATTTGAAGCCAGAAAACAAGCATTGCAAAGCGTCTTGAGCAAAACACTACACAAGAAAGAAATGAAAAATAACAACCAAAACCATCAGTGGGAAGTACCTTGGTAATGACAGAGGCAGGGTGAAAGCTTGTCATGGAGAAACAAACTAAATTAAAAAAATATGAATAATCAAACATGGCTGGCATACAAACCATACATCAATAGTAACTCTGAATGTAAATGGCTTAAAGTCTCCAATAAAGCGACATAGGCTGGTAACTTGGATTAAATAAACAAATCCAACAATATGTTGCCTCCAGGAGACACATCTGAAATGCAAAGACACACAGGCTGAAGGTGAAATGTTGGGAGAAAATACACCATGCACACTTATCTTCATAAACAAGCAGGGGTGGACATCCTCATATCGAATAAAATCGACTTCAAGACTAAGTTAATCAAAAGGGATAAGGAAGGACATTATATACTGTTATAAGGAACCATTCACTAACAAGACATAACAATTATCAATATTTATGCACTAAATAATGGTGCTACGTTGTTCATGAAACAAATTCTCCTCAAGCTCCAGAATGAAATAGACCACAACACAATAATTATGGGTGACTTCAACACACATCTATCATCATTGGACAGATCCTTCAAACAAAAGTTGAATAAAGAAAGTACAGAACTCAATATCAAAATCAATAACCTACATGTAACTAACATATATAGAATATATCAACCATCATCAAGTGGATATACTTTTTTTCTCAGCAGCACATGGATCCTTCTCAAAAATAGACAATATATGATGCCATAGGGCAACCCTCAGTAAATATAAAGGTATGGAGATAATACCATGCATTTTATCTGATCATAATGGAATGAAACTGGAAATCAATGATAAAAGAAGAAAGGAAAAATCCTACATCACATGGAAAATGAACAATATGTTAATGAATGATCAGTGGGTTAGAGAAGATATAAAGGAGGAAATCAAAAAATTCTTAGAGATACATGAAAATACAGACGCAACATATCGGAATCTATGGGACACAATGAAAGCAGTTTTAAGAGGGAAATTCATTGCATGGAGGTCATTCCTGAAAAAAAGTAAAACCGAACAAATAAATGAGCTCACACTTTAACTCAAAGCCCTAGAAAAGGAAGAGCAAAACAACAGAAAATGTAGCAGAAGGCAAGAAATAATTAAAATCAGAGCAGAAATCAACGAAATTTAAACAAAAGAAACTATTGAAAAAATTAACAAAACTAAAAGGTGGTTCTTCGAAAAAATATATATGTTCGACAGACCCTTAGCCATGCTAATGAAGAGAAGAAGAGAGAGAACTCAAATTACTAACATATGGGATGAAAAAGGCTATATTACAACAGATGCTTCCGAAATATAGAAGACAATTAGAAATTATTTGGAAAACCTATATTCCAATAAAATAGAATATAGTGAAGACATCAACAAATTTCTTAAGTCATATGATTTGCCCAGACTGAGTCAGGAGGATACACACAATTTAAACAGACCAATGTCAATGGATGAAACAGAAGAAGCAATCAAAAGACTACCAACCAAGAAAAGCCCAGGAACGGATGGCTATACAGCGGAGTTTTACAAAACATTTAAAGAAGATTTAATACCAATACTTTTCAAGTTATTTCAGGATAGAGAAAAAGAGGGAGCTCTGCCAAATTCATTCTATGAGGCCAACATCACGCTGATTCCGAAATCAGAAAAAGACACCTCAAAGAAAGAAAACTACAGACCAATATATCTGATGAACCTACATGCAAAAATCCTCAATAAAATTCTGGCGAATCGAATACAAAGGCACATCAAATAATTAGAAATTATTTTGAAAATCATTATTCCAATAAAATAGAAAATAGTGAAGACATCGATAAATTTCTTAAGTCATATGATTTGCCCAAACTGAGTCAGGAGGATACACACAATTTAAACCGACCAATATCAAAGGATGAAATAGAAGAAGCAATCAAAAGACTACCAACCAAGAAAATCCCAGGAACGGATGGCTATACAGCGGAGTTTTACAAAACCTTTGAAGAAGAATTTATACCAATACTTTTCAAGTTATTTCAGGAAATAGAAAAAGAGGGAGCTCTGCCAAATTCATTTTATGAGGCCAACATCACCCTAATTCCAAAACCAGAAAAAGACAACTCAAAGAAAGAGAACTACAGACCAATATATCTGATTAACCTAGATGCAAAAATCCTCAATAAATATCTGCCTAATCGAATACAAAGGCACATCAAAAAAATTTTTCACCAGGATCAAGTAGGATTCATCCCTGGGATGCAACGATGGTTCAATATACGAAAATCAATAAATGTTATTCATCACATCAATAGACTTAAAGATAAGAACCATATGATCATCTGGAAAGACGCAGAAAGCATTTGACCAAGTACAGCATCTCTTTATGTTCAAAACATTAGAAAAATAGGGATAACAGGAACTAACCTCGACATTTTAAAAGCTATCTATGCTAAGTCTCAGGCTAGCATCATTATGAATGGAGAAAAATTGAAGGCATTCCCTCTAAAATCTGGAACAAGACAGGGATGCCCACTGTCACCAGTTCTATTCAATATAGTTCTCGAAACACTGGCCAGAGCAATTAGACAGACGAAAGAAATCAAAGGCATAAAAATAGGAAAATAAGAACGTAAATTATCACTATTTCCTGGTGACATGATTCTATACATAGAAAACCCAAAGGGGTCTACAAAAAAATCTACTAGAACTAATAAATGAATTCAGCAAAGTGGCAGGATATACAATCAAAACGCATAAATCAAAGGCATTTCTGTATATCAGCGACAAAACTTCTGAAACAGAAATGAGGAAAAACACTCCATTCACAATATCGTCAAAAAAATTAAATACTTGAAAATCAACCTAACAAAAAAGGTGAAAGACTTATACAATGAAAACTACAGAACCCTAAAAAGGGAAGTAGAAAAAGATCTTAGAAGATGGAAAAATATACCCTGTTCCTGGATAGGCAGAACTAACATCATCAAAATGGCGAAATTACCAAAAGTTTTCTATAGGTTTAATGCAATGCCAATCAAAATCCCAAAGGCATTTCTTGTAGAAATAGATAAAGCAATCATGGAATTCATATGGAAAAATATAAGACCCAGAATAGCAAAAGCAATTCTAGCAGGAAGTGTGAATCAGGCGATATAGCGATACCAGACTTAAAACTATACTACAGAGCAATAGTAACAAAAACAGCATGGCACTGGTACCAAAACAGGCGGGTTGACCAATGGGTACAGAATAGAGGACACAAAGACTAATTCACAAAGCTACAACTATGCTATATTTGATAAAGGAGCTAAAAGCATGCAATAGAGGAAATATAGCATCTTCAACAAATGTTTTTGTATAAAATGGAAATCCATATGCAACAAAATGAAACCGAATCCCCTCCTCTTGCCAGGCACAAAAGTTAACTCAAAGTGGATCAAGGAGCTAGATATCAAATAAGAGACTCTGCATCTGATAGAAGAAAAAGTTGGCTCTGATCTACATAATGTGGGGTCGGGCTCCAAATTCCTTAACAGGACACCCATAGCAGAAGAGTTAATAACAACAATCATCAAATGGGACTTACTTAAACTGAAAAGTTTTTTTTCTCAGCAGGATAAAAAATGAGAGAGGTAAATAGGGAGCCTAAATCATGGGAACAAATTTTTACTCCTCACACTTCAGATAGAGCCCTAATATCCAGAGTATACCAAGAACTCAAAAAATTAGACAATAAGATGATAAATAACCCAATCAAAAAATGGGCCATGGACCTGAACCAACACTTCTCAGAGGAGGACATACAATCAATCAGTAAGTACATGAAAAAATGCTCACCATCTCTAGCAGTCAGAGAAATGCAAATTAAAACCACCCTAAGATACCATCCTACTCTAGTAAGATTGGCAGCCATTATGAGGTCAAACAACAACAAGTGCTGGCGAGGATGTGGAGAATAGGGTACTCTTATACATTGCTGGTGGGACTGCAAACGGTTGTGGCAAATTTGAAAAGCAGTATGGAGATTCCTGGGAAAGCTGGGAATGGAACCACCATTTGACCCAGCTATTGCCCTTCTCAGACTATTCCCTGAAGACCTTAAAAGAGCATATTACAGGGATACTGCCACATCGATGTTCATAGCAGCACAATTCAAAATTGCTAGACTGTGGAACCAACCCAGATGCCCTTCAGTAGATGAATGGATAAAAAAATGTGGTATTTATACACCATTGAGTATTATGCATCATTAAAAAATGACAAAATCATTGAATTTGCAGGGAAATGGATGGCACTAGAGCAGATTATGCTTAGTGAAGCTAGCCAAACCCTAAAAAACAAATAAAAATGTCTTCTTTGATATAATGAGAGCAACTAACAACAGAGAAGGGAGGAAGAGCAGGAAGAAAAGATCAACATTAAACAGAGACATGAGGTGGGGGGCGGAAAGAGAGAGATAAAGGAAATTGCATGGTAATGGAGGGAGACCCTCATTGTTACACAAAATTATATATAAGAGGTTGTGAGGGGAATGGGAAAATAAACAAAGATATAAATGTATTACAGTAGATGGGTTAGAGAGGGAAGATGGGAGGGGAGCAGGGATAGTAGAGGATAGAAAATGTAGCAGAATACAACAGTTACTAATAGGGCATTATAAAAATGCGGATGTGTAACAGATATGATTCTGCAATCCGTACTTGGGATAAAAATGGGAGTTCATAACCCACTTGAATCTAATGTATGAAATATAATATGTCAAGAGCTTTGTAATGTTTTGAACACCCAATTAAAAAAATAAAATAATAATATGAAATAAAATAATTAAAAAAAAAAACACATGGAGAAATATTTCACTGTCATCCAGAACAATGCCTTGACATTACCCTCGCCCCAAGTAATTCATCATTAGAGGAGAAGAGTTCGAAAATCTGGGAATACATAGCTGGAATTTAATATGCTCAAAAGTTCACAACCTTGGAGGTGGTAGAGTAGTTTACTAAAGTAAGGGACACGGTAAACACTACACAAATATGGAGCTCTGCTGGCCTAAAGACTTCTTCAGAAACTGCCTCTGAGGTTGGGCACTTGAAATATATGTTGTTGTCAGGAGGTTTAGATTCCTTTGTAATGAGAGCATCAAAGCTGGGTCTGCATCTATGTGACCTGGAGGACATGGTTTCTTATGTTCCAATGAACATGAGTCAGCAGTGCTGAATTCAATCTTTGTAGGTAAACTGTGGTCACTGGGGGCTAAGTGTCTCCCCGTGTGGACTGTGAAGCCATTTGGTCATCCTCCACATTTTGTGGTGTTTCTTGCTGCTGCACTGGTAGTTTGGTATTTTCTTCACAAAATACAAGGAGTCCAACTGGGACAAAGTTTTGGAGGGAGTTTCTCAAGTGTGGTGGGTCAGGGTCTGCAGGAGAATGCACCCACCAAGGTTCTATTCCAAATAGCTTGCCTCTTGACCATAGCAACGTGATTCTGAACATTGCCCTGAAACCTCTCCAAATAAAAATACGCCTTTACATATAAGGGTCTGCTTGCTGCACCATGTCAGTCACAAGCAATTTGGAAGCCAAAGGAAGATCCACATGGCCCCACCACAGATGATTTATCACACACCTGCCGACTGCAGCTCTATGCCCACTACTCAGCAGGCTCCAAATTACTGGCATCTCTGCTCTACACCATTTTCTTGAAACCCAGTCCATCAGGCACTGTCTAGTATACTCATAGTCAGCAACAGGATATCCAAAGTTTCTCCAGTGCCACCTGGTCATGGAAATTTAAAAAAATTTCACGGTATTTATCTAGCCATTTTTCAAGGATGAAGTTGAAGGCACTGTGGGTTTCACTTCATTCAGGAACCATTAAATGGTGAGGATGCTCATTTCAATGAAAGCTCTGGAGAACTCTCATAAGCAAGGCTTCCCAAAGAGTGGCCAATGATCACATGAAGCTAGGCGCATTGAGGTCTACAATGTGAGGTCCATGTGTGTTTTGACTCTCAACTATGGCTGCAAGCCTTTCAGAATAAAATTATGTGATACCCTGGCTGAGATTCCCAGTGCTCTGTGCAAAGCCAACCTGGGCCTAGATCTCAGTTTCCAAGGGCAAATCTCATGCGTGGCCTCCTAAAATCCCAACACAATTCATGGCAATACTTCTCTGAGGTCAGTACCACAACTCAGTATCTAAGGGGAATCACACCAGAGTTCCAGCCCAGGTGGACCCAGTCGTCACTTCCAACCGCCACCCAAATGACCACAATTAAAACCAAAACACTCCCACATGACCCACATCTTCTTCCATATAGACACTCATCATAACTTCTGGCTGGAGGTTTCCATAAGGGGCTCCGCCCAAGCCAGTGTCAAAAATAAGCTCCCTTGCCCCTTAATTTGACTAAACTCAGGGTGGCCTGTACACCCTTCCTGTGAACCAGATGTGATCAAATAGGCCTGCCATTAATACTGCTCCACTTCTCCAATTTGAGGACTACTGACTGTGGGTTTTAGATTCTTTATGTGAACTGGAGTCATGATAAAACCCAAGCACCTATGGGATAGAATCTGCAGGGCGTTGAGGAACTCATTTGACACAAAGGATCCCTATTCTCACTTGATGGAGGTCACAAACCTTACAGAGGAAGACGAGAGACTTCACCCACAATGACTGCTCTTTTTGCCACTTTGGTTTTGGATGTACACATGGAATCTTTCTTTAGATCCATCAGGTGATGAGAAACTAAGCAACAGCCTCACACAGGGCCAATGGTCTGAATGAGACACATCTTTTTCAAAGCAATTAAGCAAAGAGCAACAGGTGATCCATTCATTTCCATTTGAAAACTGTTTTCTTCAGGCTTCACAAAGGGGTGGCCAAAGGCAAAGACCTTCCTGACATTCAGAGCAACAGAACAATAGGTAACCAAAAGGCCCAAAGCAGGGTTTCTCCACTGAGACTTTAATGGTCACAGTGATTTCTGAGTTTTCTCCGATTCTCGCCATTCCCTTCAGCTATCCAGTACATGGCCATGTCACAGAGCTTGGAGGTGGTATATATCTTGCACAAAAACCATGAGCCTATTCTGGAGAGTGGCCAGAATTCAGGAAGAAAAGTGGAACTTAGGAAGATAGCAGGTGTAGCCAATTGATAAGGCAAGCCGCAGTCCATTCATAAATTGTGCAGGATGAATTCTGGGAAGCTTTCTACTAAACAGGACACATCCATTGATCCAATATCTTTTCTAATGTCTACAACCATGGATAACAGTGGGATACACAGACATAGAAACACTCGCCTTGCCAAACGACTTACTAGAAACAGTTCACTCCAAACCAAACAAACTGCCTTCCTTGCCTATTCTCAGAACATGAGACAAAACCACAAACCTAAAACCAAACCTACAAAGGCACCTCATTCCGCCAAGTAGGTCTTTGACTATCTGGAGTGTCCTCTGACTTTTGGGCCATACTATGTTCCCCCGAAATGGCCACTCCTGTCTCAGATTTGGACTCCATGGCCAACTCTATGAAATTGTCAGGAGCCAACTGTGAGCCACTACCTGCTTTCTCAGGAAAGGCCCTTCTTCAGAGATTTCCTGCCGTTTGGCCATCCTCACATTAGTAGGTACCAAGAGAGACTGACTCTGTCCTTGGTAAATCCAAACAAATGAGACCACTCGGACTGGAACTGGCCCTGGCTTTTGTGCCTGAATTCCTGGATCCCAAGATCAGAGAGTTCCATCACCAAGAAAGTGAGGTGAGGTCACTTCTTTCAGGAACTGAAAAATCTGTGGAAAGCAACCCTGGGCCTAGATCTCAGTTCCAAGGGTGACTCTTATGCGTGGCCTCCTAAAATCCCAACAAAATTCAATGCAATACTTCTCTAAGGTCAGTTCCACAACTCAGTCTCTAAGGGGAATCACACCAGAGTTCAAGCCCAGGTGGACCCAGTCATTTCTTCCAACCGCCACACAAATGACCAAAATTATAACGAAAACACTCCCACATGGCCCTCATCTTCTTACATATTGTCATTCATCGTAATGTCTGGCTGAAGATTTTCATGAGGGGCGAAGCCCAAGAAAGTGTCCAAAATAAGCTCACTTGGCCCTCATTCGCCTAAAGTCAGGGTGGCCTGGACACCCTTCCTGTGAACCAGGAGTGATCAAATAAGCCTGTCATTAATAATGCTCTGTTTCTCCAATGTGAGGCCTACTGATTTTCAGGTATAGATTCTTTGTGATTTGGAGTCATGCGAAACCCCAAGCACCTCTGCAGGGCTTTGAGGAACTCATTTGACCCAAAGAATCCATTTTCTCACTTGACAGAGGTCAGGAACCTAACAGAGGAAGGCAAGAGACTTCATCCACAATGACTGATCTTTTTGCCATTAAGGTTTTTGATGCACACATGAGATTATTCTTTAGATCCATCAGGTGCTGAGAATGTAAGTCACAGCCACACACAAGGCCAAGAGGCTAATTCAGCCACATCCCTTTCCAAAGCAATTAAACAAAGAGCCACAGGTGATGCCCATTCATTTCCATTTGAAAATTGTTTTCTTCAGGCTTCACAAAAGGGTGGCCTGAGACAAAGCCTTTCCTGACATTCAGTGCAACAGAACAATAGGTAAGCAAAAGGCCCAAAGCAGGGTTTTTCCACTGAGACGTTCCTGTTCACACTGATATCTGAGTTCTCTGAAAGGCTGGCCATTCTCTTCAGCTATCCAGTACATGGCCATGTCACAGAGCTTGGAGTGGTACATATCTTGGACACAAAACCATGAGCCTATTCTGGAGAGTGGCCAGAATTCAGGAAGAAAACAGGAACTTAGGAAGATAGAAGGTATTGCCTCTCGATAAGACAAGCTGCAGTCCATTCATAAATTGGGCAGAATGAATTATGGGAAGATTTATACTAGACTTGAGGCATTCATTAATGCATTCTCTTTTCTAATGTCTACAACAACGGACACAGTGGGATACACAGACATAGAAACACTCGCCTGGTCAAACGACTTACTAAAAACAATCCACTCCAAACCAAACAAACCAACTTTCCCACCTATTCTCAGGACATGGCCTGACCTCTCTCAGATCTGGTTTCCTTGGCCAACTCTGTGAAGTTGTCAAGAAAAAGAGGTGAGCCACTACCTGCTTCTTCTGGAAAGGTCCCTCTTCAGAGCTCTCCTGGCCTTTGGCCATCCTCACATCAGTAGGTACCAAGAAAGACTGACTCTGTCCTTGGTAAATCCAAACAAGTGAGCCCACTGGAACTGGGGCTGCCTCGGGGTGCCTGGATTCTTGGATACAAAAGTTCAGAGAGTTCCATCACCAAGGAAATGAGGTATGTCACTTTCTTTGGAACTGAATGAGGTCACTGCCTTGGCGACCACTTTGTCCTAACAGTTGCTTCCAGTGTCCCATGAGATGGAGGCTGCCCCTACTTCCTGTGACACTTTCACAAGGTAGAATGGTATGTCAACCATAGGCACCCAGCAGCAGCTCTCGACAGAGGCCTGGTTTGGTCCATCTTCTCTACAATAAACAGAGAGAGGCTGATTCAGACACATCCCTTTATCCTGACCAGGTTGTTTGCCATGGAAGATGACTTTTGCTCTCTCAGGTCCTTCATAGCTGACTACATCTTCTCCAGGTTTCATTTTGAATGGACCTTTGAGGTTCTCAGCAGGTGGAATGTCCCCTACTTTCCTGTATTGTAAGAACGACTCTCTCCCTGCTCTTCTGTAAAATGAGATTGAGGGAACAGTGTATGTTTAGGGTTAATAACAGGTTCGATTTGGGTTAGCAATCATTCTGTGTGATAAATAATGGTATTGGGAACCTGCGATATTTACAAGAATATCGAGGTGAAATATAAGTATGAAAACAGAAATCTAGGTATGATTTGAAACCCAGAAGGGCATTGGGCCCTTAATTGGGATACTTAGTTTTTAATTATATTCTGCAAAGATGTCTCAGACAATTTGATATACAATGGCATAGAACCTTGTACCTTGGATGTTTGTATGTAGAAGAGAACATCCAATCCAAAGGGATAGTCGGTAGGATTAGGAAGATAGTCGGTAGGTTTAGGAAGAAGAATGAGTGTAGGATTGGGACTAAAAATTCTTTAGCTATAGGGTTTCGGTTAGAGAGTGAATGTAAATGTCAGCACATATGAAGAGTCAGTCACTATGATGAAATTGGGAAAATATGTAGAAAAGCAGATATCAATAGAGACATTATGAAATCAGGCAAAGTATTAAGTGAGTGATAGGAGTAGACATTTTCACCAGGGTTGAGTTTGAATATATAAACTTAGGAAGAAACAAATATCTAGTAACTAATAGGATTGACATTTGAGAGCATTAGGCAACCTGGACATGGATGTTTTTAGTAATCCATGATCTCTTTTCATTTAGTCTTTGGTACAATCATAAGTGTGACCTTTACATTTTTTGTCCAGAATATTACTGTGATAAAATGTATATGTAGATCAGGTGACATGAGTAT
This sequence comes from Callospermophilus lateralis, assembly GCF_048772815.1. NCBI lineage: Eukaryota > Metazoa > Chordata > Mammalia > Rodentia > Sciuridae > Callospermophilus > Callospermophilus lateralis. The sequence goes on from NW_027511395.1 coordinate 334,815, forward strand.
TTCTACCACCATTTCTGGGAGCAATATATTGAAGACATAAAATTATTATTGGGGATACAAAGAGGTGTACCCTGTGTCCATGAATATAGAGATTAAGCATGAATACACCATACTGTGAATAAATAATATAACTGATTCCAACTTTAAATAATGGATTGAATTGATATCTGAAAATATACAATAAATCTTATATTGATATACATTCATTCATTCCAACCAGTTATACATCTAATGGTAATATTAGTGTTTTGGTTTATCATGAAGAGTGTGTGAAGTTTGCTTCAAAAGTGATTATGGAAATCGAAAATAATGTGTTCGGAAAGAATTCTCATGCAAAGACCAGTCAAGAAATATGGAGGAATACATGTGTTCTGAAGCAGGAAGAGATTGAAAGTGAAACAAATGCCTATAAATTTGCTAAATTGTTTATGAAATATATATCCTATGATGTGCATAAACTGATGAAATTGTAATGTACCAGTTTTGAATAAAAATTAACGTAAAAATACACATCATGTCCCATTGGAATCTACTTGCATTGATGTTAAACTTGGTAAGTTACTGTAGAAATATTAGGATTCGCGTGCCTCATTCACCGAAGTTAGTTTCCTTTTTTTTTTTAATTTTTTTATGGTTGTTCTAAACATTACATATTTCTTGATATATCATATTTCACACTTTGATTCAAGTGGGTTATGAACTCCCATTTTTACCCCGTATACAGATTGCAGAATCACATCAGTTACACATCAATTGATTTACACATTGCCATACTAGTGTCTATTGTATTCTGCTGCCTCTCCTATCCTCTACTATCCCTCCTCCTCTCCCCTCTCTTCCCCTCTTCTCTTTCTACCCCCTCTACTGTAATAAATTTCTCCCTTTTTGTATTATTTTTCCCTTTCCCCTCACATCCTCTTTTATGTAATTTTATATAACCCTGTGGGTCTCCTTCCATTTCCATGCAATTTCTCTTCTCTATCCCTTTCTCTCCCACCTCTCATCCCTATATAATACTAATCTTCTTCTCATGCTCTTCATCCCTACTCTGTTCGTAGTTACTCTCCTTTTATCAAAGAAGGCATTTGGCATTTGTTTTTTAGGGATTGGCTAGCTTCACTTAGCATAATCTGCTCTAATGCCATCTATTTTCCTGCAAATTCTATGATTTTGTCATTTTTTAAAGCAGAGTAATACTCCATTGTGTATAAATGCCACATTTTTTATTATCCATTCTTCTATTGAATGGCATCTAGGTTGGTTCCACAGTCTTGTTATTGTGAGTTGTGCTGCTATGAACATCAATGTAGCAGTGTCCCTGTAGCATGATCTTTTAAGGTCTTTAGGGAATAGACCGAGAAGAGGAATAGCTGGGTCAAATGGTAGTTCCATTCCCAGCTTTCCAAGAAATCTCCATAATGCTTTACAAATTGGCTGCACCAATTAGCAGTGCCTCCAATAATGTACAAGTGTACCTGTTTCTCCACATCCTCACCAGCACTTGTTGTTGTTTGATTTCATAATGGCTGCCAATCTTACTGGAATGAGATGGTATCTTAGGGTGCTTTTGATTTGCATTTCTCTGACTGCTGGGGATGGTGAGCATTTTTTCATGTACTTGTTTTTTGATTGTATGTCCTTCTCTGAGAAGTGTCTGTTCTGGCTCTTGGCCCATTTGTTTATTGGGTTATTTGTTATCTTATTGTCTATTTTTTTCAGTTCTTTGTATACTCTGAATATTAGGGCTCTATCTGAAGTGTGAGGAGTAAAGATTTGTTCCCAGGATTTAGGCTCCCTATTTACCTCTCTTATTGTTCCTTTTGCTGAGAAAAACCTTTTTAGTTTGAGTAAGTCCCATTTGTTGATTGTAGTTATTAACTCTTGTGCTATGGGTGTCCTATTGAGGAATTTGGAGCCCGACCCCACAGTATGTAGATCGTAGCCAACTTTTTCTTCTATCAGACTCCATGTCTCTGATTTGATATCAAGCTCCTTGATCCATTTTGAGTTATCTTTTGTGCATGGCGAGAGAAAGGGATTCAGTTTCATTTTTTTACACATGGATTCCAAGTTTTCCCAGCACCATTTTTTGCAGATGCTATATTCCTTCATTGCATGCTTTTAGCCCCTCCATCAAATATAAGATAGTTGTAGTTTCCTGGCTTGGTTTCTGTGTCCTCTATTCTGAACAATTGGTCCACCCTCCTGTTTTGGTACCAGTACCATGCTATTTTTGTTACTATTGCTCTGTAGTATAGTTTCAAGTCTGGTATCACTAGGCCGCCTGATTCACACTTCCTGCTTAGTATTTTTTTTTTATTCTGTGTCTTTTATTTTTCCATATGAATTCCATGATTGCTTTCTCTATTTCTAGAAGAAATGCTGTTTGGATTTTGATTGGCATTGCATTAAACCTATTGAGAACTTTTGGTAATATCACCATTTTGATGATGTTAGTTCTGCCTATCCATGAACAGGATATATTTTTACATCTTCTAAGATCTTCTTCTATTTCTCTCTTTAGGGTTCTGTGGTTTTCATTGTATAAGACTTTCACATCTTTTGTTAGGTTGATTCCTAATTATTATTATTATTTTTTTAGGATATTGTGTATGGAGTGGTTGTCCTCATTTCCATTTCAGAAGATTTGTCGCTGATATGCAGGAATGCCTTTGATTTATGCATGTTGATTTTATATCCTGCCACTTTTCTGAATTCATTTATTAGCTCCATTAGTTTTTTTGTAGACCCTTTTGGGACTGCTAGATATAGAATCATGTGATCTGCAATAGTGATAATTTAAGTACTTCTTTTCCAATTTTTATGCCTTTTATTTCTTTCGTCTAATTGCTCTGGCCAGTGTTTCGAGAACTATGTTGAACAGAAGTGGTGAGAGAGGGCATCCCTGTCTTGTTCCAGATTTTAGAGAGAATGCCTTCAATTTTTCTCCATTCAGAATGATGCTAGCCTGAGGCTTAGCATAGATTGCTTTTACAATATTGAGGTATGTTCCTCTTATCACTAGTTTTTCTAGAGTGTTGAGCATAACAGAATGCTGTACTTTATTGAATGCTTTTTTTGCATCTATTGAGATGATCATATGGTTCTTATTTTTAAGTCTATTGATGTGGTGAATAACATTTATTGATTTCCGTATATTGAACCAGCCTTGCATCACATGGATGAATTCTACTTGATCAGGATTCACAATTTTTTTGATATTTTTTTTTGTATCCAATTCGCCAGAATTTTATTGAGGATTTTTTCATGTAGGTTCATTAGAGATATTGGTCTGTAGTTTTCTTTCTTTGAAGTGTCTTTGTCTGCTGTAATAATCAGGGTGATGTTGTTGGCCTCGTAGAATGAATTTGGAAGATCTCCCTCTTTTTCACTTTCTTGAAATACCTTGAAAAATATTGGTATTCGTTCCTCTTTAAAGGTTTTGTTAAACTCTGCTGTATACCTATACGGTCCTGGGCTTTTCTAAGTTGGTAGTGTTTTGATGGTTTCTTCTATTTCCTCAATTGATATTGGTCTGTTTATGTTGCTATATCCTCCTGACTCAATATGGGCAGATCATATGACTTAAGAAATTTATCGATGCCTTCACTGTCTTCTATTTGATTGGAGTATAAGGATTCAAAATAATTTCTGATTATCTTCTGTATTTCTGAAATATCTGTTGTGATATTTCTTTTTTAATCCCTTATTCTAGTAATTTGAGTTCTCTGTCTTCTTCTCTTTGTTATCATTTCTAAGGGTCTGTCAATTTTATTTATTTTTTCAAAGAACCAACTTCTACTTTTGTCAAGTTTTTTCAATTGTTTCTTTTGTTTCAATTTCATTAATTTCAGCTTTGATATTAATTATTTCTTGCCTTCTACTTCATTTGCTGTTGCTTTCGTCTTCTTTTTCTAGGATTTTGAGATGAAGTATGAGATCATTTATTTGTTGGTTGTTTCTTTTTTTAAGGAATGAACTCCAAGCAATGAATTTTCCTCTTAGAACTGCTTTCAATGTGTCCCATAGATTCCGGTATGTTGTGTCTGCATTTTCATTTATTTCTAAGAATTTTTAAATTTCCTCCTTGATGTCTTCTATAACCCATTGATCACTCAGTAACCTATTGTTCATTCTCCAAGTGATGCATGATTTTTCCTTCCTTCTTTTATCATTGATTTTTAGTTTCATTCCATTATGATCAGATAATATGCATGGTATTAACTGTACTCCTTTATATTGTCTAAGAGTTGCCCTGTGACATAATATATGATCTATTTTTTACAAGGATACATGTGCTGCTGAGAAAAAAGGTAACTGCTTGATGTTGGGTGTTATATTCTACATATCTCAAATAAGTCTAGGTTATTAATTGTGTTATTGAGTTCTATAGTTTCCTTATTCAACTTTTGTTTGGAAGATCTGTCCAGTGGTGAGAGAGGTGTGTTCATGGCTCCCATGATTACTGTATTGTGGTCTATTAGACTATTGAAATTGAGAAGAGTTTCTTTGATGAACATAGCTGCAACATTGTACAGGGCATATATATTAACGATTGCTGTGTCTTGTTGGTGTATGGTTCCCTTGAGCAGTATGTAGTGTCTCTCTTTATCCCTTTTGATTAACTTTGGCTTAAAATCTATTTTATTTGATATGAGTATGGACTCTCCTGCTTGTTTCCGAAGTCCATATGAGTGATATGATTTTTCCCAAACTTTCACCGTCAGTCTATGTATGCATTTTCCTATCAAATTCGTCCCCTGTAGGCAGCATATTTTTGGGTCTTGTTTTTTGTTCAATTCTACTAGCCAGTGTGTCTTCATTGGTGAGTTTAAGCCATTAACATTTAGGGTTATTATTGAGATATGGGTTGTTCTTCCAGCGATATTTGTTTATTTATGTTCCTAAACATGGTTTGTTTTCCTCTTTGATTATCCCCAGCCTTTACTGTACTCCCTCCCGCTGTTGGTTTTCATTGATATTTTCCATTTCCTCTTCCTGTAATATTTTGCCGAGGATGTTTTGAAGAGATGGTTTTCTAGCTGCAAATTCTTTTCACTTTTGTTTATCGTGGAAGGTTTTAATTTCATCTTCCATCCTGAAGCTTACTTTCGCTGGATACACAATTCTTGGTTGGAACCCATTTTCTTTCAGTGTTTGAAATATGTTATTCCTGGATCTTCTAGCTTTCAGAGTCTGTTATGAAAGATCAGCTGTTATCCTGATTGGTTTACCCCTAAATGTAATATGCTTCCTTTCTCTTGTAGCTTTTAAAATTCTCTCCTTTTTCTGTTTGTTGGGCATCTTCATTATAATGTGTCTAGTTGTGGCTCTCTTATGATTTTGCACATTCGGCGTTCTGTAGGCTTCTAGGACTTGGGATTCTTTTTTATTTATCAAGTCTGGGAAGTTATCTCGTATTATTTCATTGAATAGGTTGCTCATTCCTTTTGTTTGAACTTCTATACCTTCCTGTATCCCAATGTCTCTTAAGTTTGGCCTCTTTATGTTATCGCATATTTCTTGGATGTTCTGCTCGTGGTTTCTTAACAGTCTTGCTGAGCTGTCTATGTTCTTTTCAAGTTGAAATACTTTGTCTTCATTGTCTGATGTTCTATGTTCTAAGTGTTCTACTCTGCTGGTAGTATTCTCAATTGAGTTTTTAAGTTGGTTTATTGCTTCATGCAATTCTAGGATTTCTGTTTGTTTTTACAACCTCTATCTCCCTATATAGTTGATCTTTTGCTTCTTGGATTTGTTTATGTAATTCATTGTCGAAGGGATCTTTAATTGTTTGATTTTGTTGTCTAATGTCTTCCTTGAGACTCCAGATCATCTAAAGCCTTAGTATCCTCAATTCTTTATCTGACATTCCATCTGATGCAGCTATTACCTCTTCTAAAATTGTGTTTTCCTGCATTGCTTGTGGTCCTTTCTTTCCTTGTCTTTTCATACTGCTCGCATTTCTCTCTGCTTGTTGAAACTGTTGTGTTTTTGAAATTTTCCCCCTATATACTTATATTGCTCTTGTATAGTTGAAAAGTCTCCCTTGAAGTAGCGGGGTCGGCTGTTCTGCTCCTCCAATTGGGGTGATCTATCTACCACGCTGACGGGCTGCTTGGCCTGTTGTGCTGGTTGGTCGCAGGTCTGTCTACAATGCGGGCGCGGGCAGTGGCTCTGCTCTTCCCCTCCTCCATTTGGTGTGACGTGTCTACAACGCCCACGGACCCCTCGGCCTGTTCTGCTGATCCATTGCAGGTCTGCCTACCTTGCAGGTGCGGGCGGCAGCTCTACTCTGCCCTTACTCATATTGGGATGACGTGTCTACCATGCCGGCAGGACGCTGAGCCTCTTTGCTGGTCGGTCGCAGGTCTGTCTATTTTGTGGGCACGGGCAGTGGATCTGCTCTACCCCTACTCCAAATGGGGTTATGTGTCTGCCGTGCCCGCAGGCCACTTGGCCTGTTTTGCTGTTCGGTTGCCTACGTTGTGGGCGAGGTTGGTCACTCTGCCTTGCCCCTACTCCAATTGGGGTGATGTGACTACCTCACTGGCGGGTTGCTGGGCCTGTTCTGGGCATGGGTGGTGGCTCTGCTCTGCCCCTATTCCTATTGGGGTGACCTAACAACCATGCTGGTGGGCCGATGGGCTTGTAATGGGCACGGTAGAAGGCTCTGCTCTGCCACTACTCCAATAGGGGTGCCGTGTCTACCACACCGGCGGGTCATTGGGCCTGTTCTGGGCATAGGCTGTGGCTCTGCTCTGCCCCTACTCCAATTGGGGTGACGTGACTACCAAGCCTGCTGGTCGATGGGCCTGTTCCGGGCACGGGCGGCGGCTCTGCTCTGTCCCTACTCCAATTGGGATGACGTGACTACCACGCCTGCGGGTCGCTGGGCCAGTGCCGGGCGTGAGCTGTGTCTCTGCTCTGTCCCTCTAGCTTGAAGACAGAGTGAGAGAGACTCGGGTGTTTGTGACTCACTTTTTTTACCAGGAGACCAACTGTTTCTCTCACCGCTGGTATCGATGAAGTTATCTCCTCCGCCACTTTGTGATGACGTCAGATCTCTAACATGTTGGTATCCCATGCGAATGGCAGCATTTCGTTCCCTTTGCCAGATGAACAAAGCAATGGGTGAGTCCTGACCGGCCCTCACAAGCCCCGTCTCAATCCTGTTGCCACTGCCTATGAAGGCTCGGTAGGTGTTTACCTCCACAGTATTCAGCAAGACCTAGACCGAGAAGCAGTTTCCGCAGGTTCTTTAGCCCTGGGCCTGATCAGTTCCAGGAGCCAGAATTCGGCCGCTCTGGGCTTGGTGTATGTTCTGATAGGAGCAGGCCTGAGTAATTTGTCTCCGAGACACAGGCGAATGACAGCCTGAGATTACCTGTTCTGTAGCTGAATGAGCTGCTATCAGTTGAAAACAGGAATGGTGACGTCAGCTCTCCAAGATGGTGGCCCCTGGCTTCCTCTGTGGTCTGACTGGTGTGGAAAACCGAATTGGACCGTGTATTGCCCTGGTCTCAAACCCAGAATTCAGCAATGAGCACAGTGATTGTACAGATGGCAGGAGCCCACAGAATCTGCACCACTGAATATTTGTTTTGCTATCTCATTGCTTCCCAGCACGCGCCACAGACTCTACCCGCAGGGCGATTTGCTGAATAAGCAGCATGATGCTCCATGCAGACAAATCACTCACGTTTGAGCCCCGTAGCTGATCCTCGTGAGATGGAAATACTTCCACTAGGTTTAGGACCACCCAAATTTTGCTGGAAATTCGTCATTCTCCTGCACAGTGACGCTGTACATGGGGTTGATGCACTCCTTTCGCTGTCATCATATGATCCCCTGAAGTTAGTTTTCAGTACTAGGAAACAAATATGTATTTCAGGTGGATGAATATTTCTGAGAATAAACTTGTGAAAAGTTGATTATACATCCACATACATAAATATGAATGAATTTAGGGAGTGTATAATCAGACAAATACATTTCATATTTTGAAAAATCTGGAGAGTGAATACATATATATATACACACACACACACACACACACACAGACATTAAAAAGTAGCATTATGTATGCCAATTGAAATTCACCATGAAAAATATATCATCCAGAGATCTAAAAATATTCATTTTCCTTTCATTTTCCTGAACATCAATTTATGTTGTACAACTAGAAAACTGACCCATATGTTGAATTTTCAGTTCCAACAGCGTTTAGTAGGAGTGATCTTTTCTTACAATTTGTATCTGCCAAGTCAGCCACCTCACAAAATGTACGTGTGATACCAGGTATAATTCAATATGTGCATAAAAAATACATGTGCTGAATAGGCTACAGAGAAAGGGAGACAGTTATTCACATATTTGTTAACTTTTAAAACACATGGAGAACTATTTCAATTAAAATTGGCTTGATTTATAACACCTACCATTTATCATACGAAAGGCAAATCCAACTATACACCATGCCTCCTGTGAACCTCTTGTATTTCTATTTTGTCAGGGTTATTTTTCTGCATCATATTAAGATTATAAGTAAAAGTCTAGATGAAATTTGTTAGTGTCAGGGATTCAGTATTTCGAATGGAAAATTGGAAAATGTATCCAATGTGTATGCAAACATGTGCTACATAAAAATCTTCCCACTCTCATTCAGAACAATGCCTTGGCATTACCTTCGCCCCATGTAAGACACAATTAGAGGAGAAGAGTTAGAAAATCTGTGAATACATATCTGGAATAGAAAATGCTCAGGAGTTCACAAATTTGGAGGTGGTAGAGGAGTTTCCAAAAGTAAGGGACAGGGTAAACACTCCACAAACATGAAGCTCTGCCGGCCCAACATCTGGAGAAACTACCTCTGAGGTTGGGCACTTGAAATATATTTTGTTGTCAGGAGCATTAGCTTCCTTTGTAGTGAGACCATCAAAGCTGGGTCTGCATCTATGTGACATGGATCACATGGTTTCTTATTTTCCAATGAACATGAGGCAGCAGTGCTGAATTTTCTCTGTGTAGGTAAACTGTGGCCACTGAGGGCAAGTGTCTCCTCATGTGGACTGTGAAGCCATTTGGTCATCCTCCACTCTTCATGGTGTTTCTTGCTGTTGCACTAGGAGTGTGGTATTTGCTTCATGAAATAAAAAGCGTTCACCTGGGACACAGTGCTGTAGGGAATTCTGTCAGTTGTGGTGGGTCGGGTTCTGTTGGAGAATGCACCAACCAGGCTTCTATCCCACATAGCTTGCTCCATTGACCATAGCAACCTGATTCTGAACATTGCCCTAAAACCTCTCCATATAACAAGATGCTTTTACACATAAGGGTCTACTGGCTGCAAAATGTCAGTCACAAGATATTTGGACACCAATGGCAGATAAACATGGCAACACAAGAGATTTTTTATCACACACCTGCCCACCACGGCTCTAGGAACACTACTCAGCAGGCTCGAACTTACTGGCATCTCTGTTATACACCATTTTCATGTAAACCAGTCAATAAAGGCATTGTCTTGTATTCTCATGATCAGCTAGAGGACATCCAAAGGTTCTCCTGTGACACCTAGTCTTGGGAATTTCAAAAATTTCATGGTTGTTATCTGGCCAATTTTCAAGGATGAAGTTGGAGGCACTGTGGGTTTCAATTCATTCATTAACCATTAAATGTTGAGTAAGCTCATTTCAATGAAAGCTCTGGAGAACTCTCAGAGGCAAGGCTTCCCAAAGGGTGGCCAAAAGGTCACATGAAGCCAGGCCCATTGAGGTCTACAATGTGAGATCCATGAGCCTTTGACTCTCAACTATGGCTGCCAAGTCTTTCAGAAGAAAATCATGTGATATCCTGGCTGAGATTCCCTTTGCTCTGTGGAAAGCCACCTTGGGCCTAGATCTCACTTTCCAAGGGTGACTCTCATGCATGGCCTTCTAAAATCCCAACACAATTCATGGCAATACTTCTCTGAAGTCAATTCCAGATCTCAGTCTCTATGTTGAATCACACAAGAGTTCAAGCCCAGGTGGACCCAGTCTTCTCTTCCTACCGCCATACAAATGTTCACAGCTAAAACCAAAACACCCCAACATGGCCCTCATCTTCTTCCATGTAGACACTCATCATAACCTCCAGCTGGAGGTTTCCATGAGGTACACAGCCCACGTCCATGTCCAAAATAAGCTCCCTTGCCCCTCATTTGCCTAAAATCAGGGTGGCCTGGAATCCCTTCCTGTGAAACAGAAGTGAAAAAATAGGCCTGCCCTTAATACTGCTCTGCTTCTCCAACTTGAGGCCTACTGAGTGTGGCATTTAGATTCTTTATGTGAATTCATTTTTTTTGTTGTTGTTGTACTTTAACGTTTTAAAATGTTTTCATTTTTAAAATATTTTTATTTTATTATTATTATTATTATTTTAAATTTTAATATTCATTTTTTAAATGATCATTATTTTTAATTTTTTTCTTTCTTTCTTTCTTTTCTATTTTTTTTCTTTTGTCTTATCGTTTCTTTTCAATTTTCTTATTTCCCCTTCCTTTAATTCTATCTGCCTACTCTCATTCTCTTTAGTGACTTCTTCCCTTTCCTTCTAATATCTTTCCTCCCAAGCATCAAATAAAATTATAAGAGTAAACAGTAACTCAGCAGTGAAACAGAGCAAGAAGTAACATGAGCAGCACAAAAAATCAAGGAAGAAAATAAGTACAAACAATGAAGGACAGCCTAAATATTCAGGAGGACCTATAGTCATCAGAAAAATGGTCATATAAAGAACTCAAGGAATAGCTTAGACAGATGGAATGGAAACTTAAAGAGGATACGAGACAGCAAATCCAAACAGTGAAAGAACACATGGAAAATGAATTACATAAACAGATAAAAGAAGAAGTTATGAATCTTTATCAGGAGATAGAGATTATAAAAAAATCAAACAATAATTCTAGAAATGAAGGAAACGATAAACCAAATTAAAAAGTCAATTAAGAGTATCACTAACATTGTGGAGCAAGTAGAAGACAGAATGTTCGATAATGAAGACAAAATATATCATCTTGAAATGAATCTAGCCAATACAGAAAGGCTGGTAAAAAATCATGAGTAAAACATCCAAGAGATATGGGATAACATAAAAAAACAAATTTATGAGTCATCTGGATAGGTACACAGATTCAAACCAATGAAATGAGTAATCTATTGAATGAAATAATTAGAGAAATATTTCCAGAAATACAAAGTAAACGGATATACAAATTGGACATGCTTACAGGACACTGAGCACACAAAATCACAGTAGATCAACACCAAGACACATCGTTATAAAGATATCCAATATACAAAACAAAGAGAAAATATTAAAAGCTCTAAGAGAAAGGAGGCAGATTACATTAAGGGGTAAACCAATAAGGTTGAGAAGGGATTTTTCATCACAGTCGCTGAAAGCGAGAAGATCCTTGAACAACGTATTTCAAACACTGAAAGACAATGAATGCTAACCAAAAATTCTGTATCCAGCAAAATTAAGCTTCAGGTATGACAATGAAATAAAAATATTTCATGATTAACAAAAGCTAAAAGAATTTGTACCCAGAAAAGCAGCATTGCAAAGCATCTTGAGCAAAACAATACACGAAGAAGAAATGAAAATCAACAACCAAAACCATCAGTGGGAAGTGCCTCAGTAATGACAGAGGGTGGGGGAAAAGCTAATCATGGAGAAACAAACTAAATTAAAAAAAAAAAAGAAGAATCATCAATTATGGGTGGCAGTACAAACCATATATTAATAGTGACTCTAAATGTTAATGGCTTAAACTCTCCAATAACGCGACATAGGCTGGTAACTTGGATTAAAAACGAATCTAACAATATGTTGCCTCCAGGAGACATATCTGAATGGAAAAGACATACAGGCTGAAGGTGCAGTTTTGGAAAAAATATACCATGCAATGGTCCTAGTAAGCAAGCAGGGGTGGCCATCCTCATATCGAATAAAATCGACTTCAAGACTAATTTAATCAAAAGGGATAAGAAAGGACATTATATACTGTTAAAAGGAACCATTCACCAACAAAACATAAAAATTATCAATATTTATGCACCAAATAATGGTGCTGCAACGTTCAAAAAACAAATTCTCCTATAGTTCCAGAATGAAATAGACCACAACACAATAATTATGGGAGACTTCAACACACCTCTCTCACCATTGGACAGATCCTCCAAACAAAAGTTGAATAAAGAAAGTATAGAACTCAATATCACAATCAATAACCTACATGTAACTGACATATATAGAATATATCAACCATCATCAAGTGGATATACTTTTTTCTCAGTAGCACGTGGATCCTTCTCAAAAATAGACCATATATTATGCCATAGGGCAACCCTCAGTAAATATAAAGGTGTGGAGATAATACCATGCATTTTATCTGATCATAATGGAATGAAACTGGAAATCAATGATAAAAGAAGGAAGGAAAAATCCTACATCACATGGAAAATGAACAATATGTTACTGAATGATCAGTGGGTTTGAGAAGATATAAAGGAGGAAATCAAAAAATTCTTAGAGATACATGGAAATACAGACGCAACATATCGGAATCTATGGGACACAATGAAAGCAGTTTTAAGAGGGAAATTCATTGCCTGGAGGTCATTCCTGAAAAAAAGTAAAACCGAACAAATAAATGAGCTCACACTTTAACTCAAAGCCCTAGAAAAGGAAGAGCAAAACAACAGAAAATGTAGCAGAAGGCAAGAAATAATTAAAATCAGAGCAGAAATCAACGAAATTTAAACAAAAGAAACTATTGAAAAAATTAACAAAACTAAAAGGTGGTTCTTCGAAAAAATATATATGTTCGACAGACCCTTAGCCATGCTAATGAAGAGAAGAAGAGAGAGAACTCAAATTACTAACATATGGGATGAAAAAGGCTATATTACAACAGATGCTTCCGAAATATAGAAGACAATTAGAAATTATTTGGAAAACCTATATTCCAATAAAATAGAATATAGTGAAGACATCAACAAATTTCTTAAGTCATATGATTTGCCCAGACTGAGTCAGGAGGATACACACAATTTAAACAGACCAATGTCAATGGATGAAACAGAAGAAGCAATCAAAAGACTACCAACCAAGAAAAGCCCAGGAACGGATGGCTATACAGCGGAGTTTTACAAAACATTTAAAGAAGATTTAATACCAATACTTTTCAAGTTATTTCAGGATAGAGAAAAAGAGGGAGCTCTGCCAAATTCATTCTATGAGGCCAACATCACGCTAATTCCGAAATCAGAAAAAGACACCTCAAAGAAAGAAAACTACAGACCAATATATCTGATGAACCTACATGCAAAAATCCTCAATAAAATTCTGGCGAATCGAATACAAAGGCACATCAAAAAAATTATGCAACATGATCAAGTAGGATTCATCCCTGGGATGCAACGATGGTTCAATATACGGAAATCAATAAATGTTATTCACCACATCAATAGACTTAAAGATAAGAACCATATGATCATCTCGTTAGAAGCAAAAAAAGCACTTGACAAAGTACAGCATCCCTTTATGTTCAAAACATTAGAAAAACTAGGGATAACAGGAAATTACCTCGACATTGTAAAAGCTATCTATGCAAAGCCTCAGCTAGCATCATTATGAATGCAGAAAAATTGAAGGCATTTCCTCTAAAATCTGGAACAAGACAGGGATACCCTCTCTCACCACTTCTATTCCATATAGTTCTCAAAACACTGGCCAGAGCAATTAGACAGACTAAAGAAATAAAAGGCATAAAAATAGGAAAATAAGAACGTAAATTATCACTATTTTCGGGTGACATTATTCTAAACATAGAAGACACAAAAGCGTCTACAAAAACTACTAGAACTAAAAAATGAATGACCTGCGACCCACCGGCAGGTCAGGCCCAGAACCTGCGGAGGGGCACTGTTGCCCCACGCACCTGCAAGGTAGGTGGTACCGTGACCCCTGCAAAACAGGCCCAGTGGCCCGTCTGACACATCACCCCGGTTGGAGGAGGGGCAGGGCCGCCACCAGCGCCTGTTAGGTAGACAGACCTGCAAACGACAGACAGAACAGGCCTAGCAGCCAGCGGAGGGCAGAGCCGCTGCTCACGCCTGCAAGATAGGCGGAACTGTGACCACCGAAAGAACAGGCCCACCGAAAGTACAGGCACAGCGACCTGCCGGCGTGGTAGGCACATTGCCCCAAATGGAGGACGGGCAGAACCACCGCCAAAGCCTGCGAGGGAAACTTTGCAACTATACAAGAGCAATATAAATATATAGGGGGAAAAATCAATAACACAACAGTTTCACCAAGCAGAAAGAAACGCGATCAGTATGAAAAGAAAAGGAAAGAAAGGACCACAAGCAATTCAGGTCAACTCAACTTTAGAAGAGGTAATATCTGCAGCAGATGGAATGTCAGATAAAGAATTCAGGATATACATGCTTCAGATAATCTGGAGTCTCAAGGAAGACATTAGACAGCAAAATCAGACAATGAAAGACCACTTCAACCACTTCGAAAATGAATTACATAAACAAATCCAAGAAGCAAAAGATCAATTATACAGGGAGATCGAGGTTATAAAAAACAAACAAACAGAAATCCTGGAAATGCAGGAAACAATAAAACAACTTAAAAACTCAATTGAGAATACTACCAGCAGAGTAGAACACTTAGAAGATAGAACATCAGACAATGAAGACAAAGTATTTCAACTGGAGAAGAACATAGACAGCTCAGCAAAGCTGTTAAGAAACCATGAGCAGAACATTCAAGAATATGGGATAACATAAAGAGACCAAACTTAAGAGTCATTGGGATACAGGAAGGTATAGAGGTCCAAACAAAAGGAATGAGCAATCTATTCAATGAAATAATACGAGAAAACTTCCCAGACTTGAAGAATGAGACAGAATCCCAAATCCTAGAAGCCTACAGGATGCCGAATGTGCAAAATCATAAGAGATCCACACCTAAACACATTATAATGAAGATGCCCAACATACAGAATAAGGAGAGAATTTTAAAAGCTACAAGAGAAAGGAAGCAGATTACATTTAGGGGTAAACCAATCAGGATAACAGCTGATCTTTCAACACAGACTCTGAAACCTAGAAGATCCTGGAATAACATATTTCAAACACTGAAAGAAAATGGGTTCCAACCAAGAATTGTGTATCCAGCGAAAGTAAGCTTCAGGATGGAAGATGAAATTAAAACCTTCCACGATAAACAAAAGTGAAAAGAATTTGCAGCTAGAAAACCATCTCTTCAACACATCCTCGGCAAAATATTACAGGAAGAGGAAATGGAAAATATCAATGAAAACCAACAGCGGGAGAGAGTACAGTAAAGGCTGGGGATAATCAAAGAGGAAAACAAACCATGTTTAGGAACATAAATAAACAAATATCGCTGGAAGAACAACCCATATCTCAATAATAACCCTAAATGTTAATGGCTTAAACTCACCAATTAAGAGACACAGGCTAGTAGAATGGATCACAAAACAAGACCCAACAATATGCTGCCTTCAGGAGACGCATTTGATAGGAAAAGACATACATAGACTGAAGGTGAAAGGTTGGGAAAAATCATATCACTCATATGGACTTTGGAAGCAAGCAGGAGTGTCCATACTCATATCATATAAAATAGATTTCAAGCCAAAGTTAATCAAAAGGGATGAAGAGGGACACTACATACAGCTCAAGGGAACTATACACCAACAAAACATCACAATCATAAATATATATGCCCTAAACAATGGTGCAGCTATGTTCATCAAACAAACTCTTCTCAAGTTCAAGAGTCTAATAGACCACCATACAATAATTATGGGAGACTTCAACACACCTCTCTCACCACTGGATAGATCTTCCAAAGAAAAGTTGAATAAGGAAACTATAGAACTCAATAACATAATTAATAACCTGGACTTAATTGACATATATAGAATATACCACCCAAGATCAAGCAGTTACAATTTTTTCTCAGCAGCACATGGATCCTTCTCAAAAATAGATTTTATATTATGTCACAGGGCAACTCTTAGACAATATAAAGGAGTAGAGATAATACCATGCATCTTATCTGAACATAATGGAATGAAATTGAAAATCAACGATAAAAGAAGTAAGGAAAAATCATGCATCACTTGGAGAATGAAAAATAGGTTACTGAATGATCAATGGGTTATAGAAGACATCAAGGAGGAAATTGAAAAATTCTTAGAGATAAATGAAAACACAGACACAACATGTCGGAATCTATGGGACACATTGAAAGCAGTTCTAAAAGGAAAATTTATTGTTTGGAGTTCAATCCTTAAAAAAAGAAAAAAAAACAACAAATAAATGATCTAATACTTCAACTCAAAGTCCTAGAAAAAGAAGAGCAAAACAACGGCAAAAAAGTAGAAGACAAGAAATAATTAAAATCAGAGCTGAAATTAATGAAATTGAAACAAAAGAAACAATTGAAAAAATTGACAAAACTTAAAGTTGGTTGTTTGAAAAAATAAATAAAATTGACAGACCCTCAGCCACGCTAACGAAGAGAAGAAGAGAGAGAACTCAAATTACTAGCATACGGGATGAAAAAGGCAATATCACAACAGACACTTCAGAAATACAGAAGATTATCAGAAATTATTTTGAATCCTTATACTCCAATAAAATAGAAGATAGTGAAGGCATCGATAAATTTCTTAAGTCATATGATTTGCCCAGATTGAATCAGGAGGATATTGACAACCTAAACAGACCAATATCAATTGAGGAAATAGAAGAAACCATCAAAAGACTACCAACTAAGAAAAGCCCAGGACCGGATGGGTATACAGCAGAGTTTTACAAAACCTTTAAAGAGGAACTAATACCAATACTTTTCAAGCTATTTCAGGAAAATGAAAAAGAGGGAGAACTTCCAAATTCATTCTAAGAGGCCAACATCGCCCTGATTCCTAAACCAGACAAAGACACTCCAAAGAAAGAAAACTACAGACCAATATCTCTAATGAACCTAGATGCAAAAATCCTCAATAAACTTCTGGCGAACCGGATACAAAAACATTATCAAAAAAATTGTGCACCATCATCAGGTAGGATTTATCCATGGGATGCAAGGTTGGTTCAGTATACGGAAATCAATTAATGTTATTCACCACATCAATAGACTTAAAAATAAGAACCATATGATCATCTCAATAGATGCAAAAAAAGCATTCGACAAAGTACAGCATCCCTTTATGTTCAAAACTCTAGAAAAACTAGGGATAACAGGAACATACCTCAATATTGTAAAAGCAATCTATGCTAAGCCTCAGGCTAGCATCATTCTGAATGGAGAAAAACTGAAGGCATTCCCTCTAAAATCTGGAACAAGACAGGGATGCCCTCTCTCACCACTTCTGTTCAACATAGTTCTCGAATCACTGGCCAGAGCAATTAGACGAAAGAAATTAAAGTCATAAAAATAGGAAAAGAAGAACTCAAATTATCACTATTTGCAGATGACATGATTCTATACCTAGCAGAGCCAAAAGGGTCTACAAAGAAACTATTAGAGCTAATAAATGAATTCAGCAAAGTGGCCGGATATAAAATCAACACGCATAAATCAAAGGCATTCCTGTATATCAGCGACAAATCCTCTGAAATGGAAATGAGGACAAGCACCCCATTCACAATATCCTCAGAAAAAATAAAAAACATGGGAATCAACCTAACAAAAGAGGTGTAAGACATTTACATTCAAAACTACAGAACCCTAAACAGAGAATTGAAGATCTTAGAAGATGGAAAAATATACCCTGTTCATGGATAGGTAGAACTAACATCATCAAAATGGCCATATTACCAAAAGTTCTCAATAGGTTTAATGCAATGCCAATCAAAATCCCAATGGCATTTCTTGTAGAAATAGAGAAAGCAATCATGAAATTCATATGGAAAAATAAAAGGCCCAGAATAGCAAAAACATTGCTAAGCAGGAAGTGTGAATCAGGCGGTATAGCTATACCAGACTTCAAACTATACTACAGAGCAATAGTAACAAAAACAGCATGGTACTGGTACCAAAACAGGCGGGTGGACCAATGGTACAGAATAGAGGACACAGAAACCAATCCACAAAACTACAACTATCTTATATTCGATAAAGGGGCTAAAAGCATGCAATGGAAGAAGGCTAGCATCTTCAACAAATGGTGTTGCGAAAACTGGAAATCCATATGCAACAAATTGAAACTGAATCCCTTTCTCTCGCCATGCACAAAAGTTAACTCAAAGTGGATCAAGGAACTTGATATCAAATCAGAGACATGGCGTCTGATAGAAGAAAAAGTTGGCTATGATCTACATACTGTGGGGTCGGGCTCCAAATTCCTCAATAGGACACTCATAGCACAAGAGTTTATAACTAGAATCAACAAATGGGACTTACTCAAACTACAAAGATTTTCTCTGCAAAAGAAACAATAAGAGAGGTAAATATTGAGCCTACGTCCTGGGAACAAATCTTTACTCCTCACACTTCAGACAAAGCCCTAATATTCAGAATATACAAAGAACTAAAAAAATTAGACAATGAGATAACAAATAACCCAATCAACAAATGGGCCAAGGACCTGAACAGAAATTTCTCAGAGGAGGACATACAATCAATCAACAAGTATATGAAAAAATGCTCACCATCTCTAGCAGTCAGAGAAATGCAAATCAAAACCACCCTAAGATACCATCTCACTCCAGTAAGATTGGAAGCCATTAGGAAGTCAAACAACAACAAGTGCTGGCGAGGATGTCGGGAAAAGGGTACTCTTGTACATTACTGGTGGGACTGCAAATTGGTGCGCCTAATTTGGAAAGCAGTATGGAGATTTCTTGGAAAGCTTGGAATGGAACCACCATTTGATCCAGCTATTCCCCTACTCGGTCTATTCCCTAAAGACCTAAAAAGAGCACACTATAGAGACACTGCTACATCCATGTTCATAGCAGCACAATTCACAATAGCAAGACTGTGGAACCAACCTAGATGCCCTTCAATAGAAGAATGGATTAAAAAAAATGTGGCATTTATACACAATGGAGTATTACTCTGCATTAAGAAATGACAAAATCATAGAATTTGGAGGGAAATGGATGGAATAAGAGAAGGTTATGCTAAGTGAAGCTAGCCAATCCCTTAAAAACAAATGCCAAATGTCTTCTTTGATATAAGGAGAGTAACTAAGAACAGAGTAGGGATGAAGAGCATGAGAAGAAGATTAACATTAAACAGGGATGAGAGGTGGGAGGGAAAGGGAGAGAGAAGGGAAATTGCATGTAAATGGAAGGAGACCCTCAGGGGTATAGAAAATTACATACAAGAGGAAGTGAGGGGAAAGGAGGAAAAATATAAGGGGGAGAAATGAATTACAGTAGAGGGGGTAGAGAGAGAAGAGGGGAGGGGAGGGGGAGGGGGTATAGTAGAGGATAGGAAAGGCAGAAGAATACAACAGTCACCAGAATGGCAATATGTAAATCAATGGTTGTGCAATTGATGTGATTCTGCAATCTGTATATGGGGTAAAAATGGGAGCTCATATCCCATTTGAATCAAAGTGTGAAATATGATATATCAAGAACTATGTAATGTTTTGAACAACCTACAATAAAATTAATTAAAAAAAAACAAAATAAAACAACAACAAAAAAAAACAACAGCATGGTACAGGTACCAAAACAGGCGGGTGGACCAATGGTACAGAATGGAGGACACAGAGACTAATCCAAAAAGCTACAACTATCTTATATTTGAAGAAGGAGCTAAAAGCATGCAATGGAGGAAATATAGTATCTTCAACAAATGGTGTTGGGAAAAATGGAAATCCATATGCAACAAAATGATACTGAATTCCTTTCTGTCGCCATGCACAAAAGTTAACTCATAGTGGATCAAGGTGCTAGATATCAAATCAGAGACTCTGTGTCTGATAGAAGAAAAAGTTGGCTCTGATCTACATATTATGGGGTTGGGCTCCAAATTCCTTTATAGGACACCCATAGCACAAGAGTTAATAAGAAGAATCAACAAATGCGACTACTTAAACTGAAAAGTTTTTTCTCAGCAAGAGAAAGAATAAGAGAGGTAAATAAGGAGCATACATTATGGGAACAAATTTTTACTCCTCACACTTCAGATAGAGCCCTAATATCCAGAATATACAAAGAACTCAAAAAAAAATAGACAATAAGATAACAAATAACCCAATTAAAAAAATGGGTCAAGGACTTGAACAGACACTTCTCAGAGGAGGACATACAATCAATCAACAAGTACATAAAAAATGCTCACCATTTCTAGCAGTCAGAGAAATTCAAATCGAAATCACCCTAAGATACCATCTCACTCCAGTAAATTGTCAGCCATTATGAAGTCAAACAACAAGTGCTGGCAAGGATGTGGGGTAAAAGATACTCTTGTACATTGCTGGTGGGACTGTAAACTGGTGTGGCCAATTTGGAAAGCAGTATGGAGATTCCTGGGAAAGCTGTGAATGGAACCACAATTTGACTCAGCTATTGCCCTTCTCGGACTATTCCCTGAAGACCTTAAAAGAGAGTAATACAGGGATACTACTACATCGATTTTCATAGCAGTACAATTCACAACTGAAACACTGTGGATCCAACCCAGATGCCCTTCAATAGATGAATGGATAAAAAACATGTGGCATTTATACACTATGAAGTATTACGCAGCACTAACAAATGACAAAATCATAAAATTTCCAGAAAAATGGATGGCACTGGAGAAGATTATGCTTAGTGAAAATAGCCAATCCCTAAAAAACAAATACCAAATGTCTTCTTTGAAATAATGAGAGCAACTAAGAACAGAGCAGGGAGCAATAGCAGGAAGAAAAGATTAACTTTAAACAGAGACATGAGGTGGGAGGGTAAGTAAGAGAAAAGGGAAATTGCATGGTAATGGAGGGAGACCCTCATTGTTACACAAAATTACATATCGTTGTGAGTGGAATGGGAAAATAAACATGGAGTGAAATGAATTACAGTAGACGGGGGAAAAAGAGAAGATAGGAAGGGAGGGGAGGGGAGATAGTAGAGTATAGGAAAGGTAGCAGAATACAACAGTAACTACTAGGGCATTATGTAAAAATGTGGATGTGTAACCGATGTGATTCTGTAATCTCTATTTGGGCTAAAAATGGGAGTTCATAAGCCACTTGAATCTAATGTAAGAAATATTATATGTCAAGAGATTTGTAATGTTTTGAGCAACCAATAAAAGAAAAAAAGTAGCAATATATATGCCAATCAAAATTCATCATGAAATATATATAATCCACAGATCGAAAAATATTCATTTTACTGAACATGGATTAATGTATAATGATATTCAACTAGGAAGCTCACCCATAGGTTGAATTTTCAGTTCCAACAGCATATAGGAGGAGTGATCCTTTAGCACAATTTGCATCTGCCAATTCAGTTACCTCACAAGTATGTACGTGTGGTACCAGGTAGAATTCTATATGTGCATATAAAAATACATGTGCTGAATAGGCTACAGAGAAAGGGAGACAGGAATTCACATATTTTTTTAATTTTAAAAACACATGTAGAACTATTTCAACAAAAAAAAATTGACTAGATTTATAACTCCTACACTATATAATGCAAAAACCAATTGTAACAATACACCATGCCTCCTCGGAACTGCTTGTATTTCTATTCTGTTTGGGTTATTTTTCACCATCATATTAGAATTATAATTCAGAGTATAGTAGGGTATGTGTTAGTTTCAGGGCTTCAGTATTTCAAATAGAAAATTGAAAAATGAATCGAATGTGTATGTAAATATGTGTTACACAAAAATCTTTCCACTCACATTCAGAACAATGCCTTGATATTAGCTTGGCCCCAAGTAAGACACAATTAGAGTAGAAAAGTGTGAAAATCTGTGAATACATATCTTGGAGGTGGTAGAGGAGTTTCCAAAAGTAAAGAACAGGGTAAACACTCCACAAACATGGAGCTCTGCTGGCCTAAGACTTCTTCGGAAACTGCCTCTGAGGTTGGGCACTTGAAATATATGTTGTTGTCATGAGCTTTAACTTCCTTTGTAGTGAGACCATCAAAGATGGGTCTGCATCTATGTAACCTGGAAGACATGGTTTCTTATATTCCAATGACCATGAGGCAGCAGTGCTGAATTCTCTCTTTGTAGGTAAACTGTGGCCACTGGAGGCTAAGTGTCTCCTCGTGTGGACTCTGAAGACATTTGGTCATCCTCCACTTTTCGTGGTGTTTCTTGCTGCTGCACTGGGAATTTGGTATTTGCTTCACCAAATACAAGGAGTTCTACTAGAATACAGTGCTGGAGAGAGTTCTGTCACGTGTGGTGGGTCAGGGTCTGCAGGAGAATGCACCAACCATGCTTCTATCCAACATAGCTTGCCCCAATAACCATAGTTAACTGATTCTGAACATTGCCCTGAAACCTCTCCATATAAAAAATGCCTTTACATATAAGTGTCTGATTTCTGCACTATGTCAGTCATAATCCATTTGGAAGCCAATGGCCGATCCACATGGCCCCACCATGGTGTTTTATCACACACCTGCCCACCACTGCTCTAGGCCCACTACTCAGCAGGATACTAATTACTGGCATCTCTGTTCTACACCATTTACATAAAACCCAGTAAAACAAGGCATTCTCTGGTATACACATGATCAACCACAGGACTTCCAAAGTTTCTCCAGTGCCACCTGGTCATGGGAATTTCAAAAATTTCATGGTATTTATCTAGCCATTTTTCAAAGATTAAGTTGGAGGCACTGTGGGTTTCAAATCATTCAGGAACCATTAAGTGTTGAGAAAGCTCATTTCAATGAAAGCTTTGGAGAACACTCACAGGCAAGGCTTCTCAAAGAGTTGCCAAAAGGTCGCATGAAGCCAGGCAAATTGAGGTCTACAATGTGAGGTCCATGTGTGTTTTGACTCTCAACTATACCTGCCAATCTTTCAGAATAAAATCATGTGATATCCTGCCTGAGATTCCCATTGTTTTGTGGAAAGACACCCTGGGCCTAGATCTCAGTTTTCACGGGTGAGTCTCCTGCATGGCCTTCTAAAATCTAAACACGATTCATGGCAATACTTCTCTGAGTTCAGTTCTAGAACTCAGTCTCTAAGGGGAATCACACCAGAGTTCAAGCTCAGGTGGACCCAGTCATTCTTTCCAACCAGCTCACTTGCCCCTCATTTGCCTAAAATCATGGTGGCCTGGACACTCCTCCTGTGAACCAGGAGTGATCAAATATTCCTGCTGTTAAAGTGTTCCGCTTCTCCAATTTGAGGCCTACTGGCTGTGAGGTATGGATTCTTTAAGTGATTTGGAGTCATGAGAAAACGCAAGCAAATATGGGCTAGCCTCTGCATGGATTTGAAGAACTCATTTAATCCAAAGGATCCCTATTCTCACTTGATGGAGGTCAGGAACCTAAAAGAAGAAGGCAAAAAAATTCATCCACAATGACTTCTCTTTTGGCCATTTCGGTTTGGGAAGCACATGGGATTTTTATTCAGATCCATTGGGTGCTGAGAATCTAAGTCAGCCCTAGTCTGGAGCTCCTTTCTGTCTGTCTTTTGTCTTTGTTTCTGGCCATTTAAGACATGTGCAATAATGTGTTGATATTATAAATTGTTTCTTGGGAATGATCTTAGCTGAATGTGTGTCTAAAGGATGATGTTTTATTGTAACAATATGGTATCTGAATGGGTTTTTGAAGCATTGCACAATCTTGAAGTTAAAAGTCGGGTTTAGGTAATTTTTTAGTTTATGATTTCAGATAATTCATGCCAGAGAACTTAAATACTTAAAATGGAAAACTAAAGAATTCTACTTCCAAGTTGGCAAGTAACTTCCCAATCATTCAGTCTTTTTTTAACCAATTTTTAATTGGGTAGCCTGGGAAAATGTCACAGTGTGTATCAGTGCATTAATTTGGACAAGGATAGTAAATCATAGTATGGTATCTGTTGACAAAAAAAGATGTTAAGGTATAAAATTTTGTGAATTGTATCTTAAAATTGTTTCATAATTTTCAACATCCTCACCTGAAAATTATGGTTAAAGTGCCTTAGGCCTGAGGTGTCTGCTTAGAATAGCAGTTTTGTCCAGCTCCTTCCAGAACTCAGCCAGGACTTATGTTGAAATGTAAAGTAAAGAAGCCTGCAAACTCAGTAGGAGACTGATCTGATGTCTAAGTGGGAAAAAAAAGGTATATCGTATGGTATTTACTAATTACTGGCCAGTCATTTTTTCTAGGACTCTCATTTTTTTCCTTAGATTCTGTATTTTTTTTGAGCTCATTATTTTGATCCTACAGAACTAGGTTAATATTTTTCTGATCAGTTCTATATTTGACCAACAGTGGAGTTTTGAAACATTGCAATGGAGATTTCACCTGCGAAAAGCTACAAGGCCTTACTATTATTATTTGTGCACACTTTTGTTATGTGTTGTATGTCTATATATCCATATGTTCGTATATCATATATGTGATATACAAATTAACATATATAAGGGGCGATCATTAAAAAAAAGCACTCATAAAAACAAATTTTAAAAAGTGGATTCAAAGATCTTTAATTCACTTGATTTAAATGATTCACTTTAAATTTGGATAAGCAAATAACAATAAATGTCTTTAAATTTAAGCTTACAAGTTTTTCTAGCTGCTCAAAAATCCAATAAAATATTAATGTCTATAAAATGTCTAATATGCCTTGGTTCTAGGACTTTTTCTTTAACAAAGAAATGGTTTACACTGTTCAATACATTTCTCTAATATTTTGATAAATAAGTGAAGTAAATTTGATATGGGATTACTCATTCATGAGTACTTTTGTTAGATATCTGATTGATTTAGTAAGGTCTGTATAAGTTTGTTCTAAAGTCTGTATAAGATTGTAAAAATCAGTCATGTGATAAAGCGACACAAATTTCTTAAAACAAAAGTTTACCCATAACATTGTGTTTATAAAGTTTTATTTTTCTAGAACAAGCAACCATAAAAATTAAACAACTGATTAAATAAGAACTGTTATTTTAGAGCACTCTACTGCCATTTCTTTAAAAGCTAAACTTGGTTAATGTAAAAACATCAATGTCATTGTGATGCTATTAATGTGCTCATATCTTCCAGGTATACAATTCTGTAAGGTAGAAATTTTAAAAGAGCATTTCATCAAGCTGGTGTTCTGAAGTTGTATGGTAAAAATATATATATATTGGGGATTTATTTACTTGTTATCAATAAGATATATAAAGTTTTATGTTACTTTTTACATTGGGAAAAAATTTAAATATATTTTTAAGTTAATGAGCGCCTAATCTATGTAAAGGTTAAAAACTTTCAGCCTTTCTTTAATTCATGTTTTAAATGTGATATCATATGGTGTTAGCTAATATTCATGTGACCTCAAACAATTTATGTAAACTGTGTAAAATGATATTTAAAAAACAAAGATCAGCTTTAGAACTAAAACACTTAAGATTTATATAGAGCCCTGCCTTACCTGAGATAAGGCTCTGTGTCTCATCTTACAACATGTGAGAATAACCACGAAAGCAGTAGGTCAGATGTTATTTAATTTAAAGTTATGTTTTTCTGTCAAGATTACTAGGATCTCAAAAAGGGGATATAATGTATAACTCAGCCTAAAATTCAGGGTAGCTATTACACGAACTAAGTATTTTTACTCTTGTTAATTTTATTTTGAATTTCCTTATAAGTTAACTAAAGATTCCCTGTTAGTGTTTTACAAAAGAGTTGCTTTTAGAACACAACATTGGTTAATTTAAGATAATAAGTCATCACCTACAAGACAGACAGAAAAATACAGATCCCAAATAATAAAAAGATAAATAATTTTAAATTATAGACATTAAAGCACAGTACTCTTAATATAAGGCTGTTAAAATTTATTTGCTGGATGTTTAAGATTAGGATTTAAAATTTAATTTAAATGAAAAGGGACAATAAAACAAATATTTGGCTCTTGCCCTCTGAGTCAGTCTGTATCCAGGGAACAGGAGACTTCTCTAAAGAACTTTGCAACTCTGAGCCACATAACCTCCTGATCAGGAAGATTAATGAGACCACTGGAGAACAGAAAGCCAATCAGTGCATTTTCTACGAAGAAGAGAGTCATCAGAGAAGGGAGATATTCCTGATGCTTCCGAGAGAAGCCACATGGTCAAGCAAGACCTGGACTCACCTAGCGCAAATGGCACTAGCAGAACTGAGATGCTGCTCTCAAGTTTCCCCAGGAATGACTCCCATAAAATCTCAGCTGACTGTTAACAATAGATAGAAACAATAGTCAGTTTTACTGCTTCATCTTAAACTCTTAGCAAAGACAGATAAACCCAAAATACAGCCATTCCTGGGCATTTTAAAAAATAATAGTTATAATAATATTTTAACGTATACACTTTATGGTAGCCTCCCAAAATAAGTAAGACTGGAGGCTACAAAGAAGGATTCTCAGACAGTAATGCCTGATGAGTATAAAAAGAGACTATCAAGAGGAGGTACCAGAGGCAGAAGTTTTTTGTTTAAGGCCTACAGATATTCCTAACCTACACAGGTAGGCTTGGTGTTTGCTAGTACGATTATCCAGCCCTGAATAACAGAATTAAAGGTTTCTCTATTACACACAGAGGTCATACTAGTAAAAGGAATTTGCAAGATCAGATGACATTAAATTATTAAACTGTATCTTATGGGGTGAAACAACTGTGACACTAAAAGTTAAGTTGAAAGTCCTGATAACTGGGGATATTGAAGACAGATGAGGGGACATCTATACAGTGACATGTTTCAGCTGCTGCAACATTTATTCAGTACTCATGGTTTTTGTTTCTCTCATAGAAGAACCCATCCCCAGATGACTTTACAAACTGTTCTACCACAACCAGACTTAAAACCGAATTGACTTCTAAAAGGCAACTCATATCCCTCATGCTGTGCCCCCTCATGTCACCCTCTCTCAGCTCAGAAGAAGCCAAAATGAGTGACGACTCTCTTCTTACAACAATGGAGCCAAAAATAGATAGACTTTCATTTTAAGTAATTAATTAAGTCAGGTAAAATCAGGGAGACTGGTTTTGTGTGAGTTCAAAAAATATGGAGACTGTTACGTGAGGTATTAAAATTCCCTCAGTGCTCTTCCCCTACCCTATCAAAGATTTGAAAGGGACACATTAGAAAAGGGGGGAATGATAGACCCAACCTGATCTTTTATTAAAATTTGGATCCATCTTGCCACAAAGCCATGAAAAGAAAATTTTGGCTTAACTATAAATTACACCAAATTCTGAACCTGCTTGGAATGCCTGCCCGTGGCCTTGAACTCACCCATGCCTGGCACTTTGACCAGGAACAGCCCTCTATGAAACTTTATTGACACCTCATAAATATTGGCCTTCCCTGGCCAGACAATGACCCTCTCTGAGGTTCTAATGGTTTTCATAAATTCTGATGTTGGGGCCAGCAAAAAAAAAAAAAAAAAAAAAAAAAAAAAAAATATATATATATATATATATATATATATATATATATATATATAAACTACGATTAGTGTGATGCTTGTCAGAGTTCTGATATTTGTAACCCCCCTGTAGTGTAAAATTCTGGGTTATAAACCTGGGCTGTAGGAAATTTGGGTGGCTGTCTTGTTCCCACTGTTTTGGGAGGGAGAGGCCACCTGGGCAGTGGAAATTATAAGCTTGCTTTAACTTGATTTTAATTGGAGTCAGTGGTCTTTTCTTGCATCCTGGTCTAATAGGTAAACGCTATCAAACATGCAGCTCTGCCGGCCTAAAGACTTCCTTAGAAACTGCCTCTGAGGATGGGCACTTGACATATATGTTGTTGTCAGGAGCTTTAGCTTTCTTTCTAATGAGACCATCAAAGCTGGATCTGCATCTATGTGACGTGGAGGACATGGTTTCTTATTTTCCAAAGGACATGAGGCAGCAGTGCTGAATTCACTCTTTGTAGGTAAACTGTGGCCACTGATGGCTAAGTGACTCCCCGTGTGGACTGTGAAGCCATTTGGTCATCCTCCACTTTTCATGGTGTTTCTTGCTGCTGCACTGGGAGTTTGTTATTTGCTTCACAAAATACAAGGAATTCAGCTGGGACACAGTGCTGGAGAGAGTTCTGTCACATGAAATAGATGAGGGTCTGCAGGAGAATGCATCAACCAGGCTTCTATCCCACATAGCTTGTCCCCTTGACCATAGCACCTGATTCTGAACATTGTCCTGAAACATCTCCATATAACAAGATGCCTTATATGGAGAGTTATCAGACATATAAGTGATTCCTGGCTGCACAATGTCAGCCACAAGCCATGTGGAAGTCAATGTCAGATACACATGGCCCGACCACAGATGTTTTATCACACACCTGCACACCACAGCTCTGGGCCCACTACTCAGCAGGCTCCAACATACTGGCATCTCTGTTCTACATCATTTTCATGAAACCCAGTCAATCAAGGCACTGTCTGGTACACACTTCATCAGTAAGAGGACATTGAAAGGTTCTCCAGTGCCACCTGGTCATGAAAATTTCAAAAATTTCATTGTATTTATCTAGCCATTTTTCAAGGATGAAGTTGGAGAAATTGTGGGTTTCAATTCATTCAGAAACCATTAATGTTTGAGGAAGCACATTTCAAGGAAACTCTGGAGAACTCTCAGAGGCAAGGCTTCCCAAAGAGTGGCCAAAAGGACACATGAAGCCAGGCCCATTGAGGTCTACAATGTGAGGCCCATGTGTGTTTTGACTGTCAACAATGGCTGCCAAGTCTTTCAGAATAAAATAATGTGATGCCCTGGCAGAGATTGACAATGCTCTGCGGAAAGCCACCCTGGGCATTGATCTCAGTTTCCAAAGGCAACTCTCATGCGTGGTCTCCTAAAATCCCAACACAATTCATGGCAATACTTCTCTGAGGTCAGTTCCTGAACTCAGTCTGTAAGGGGAATCACACCAGAGTTCAAGCCACGTGGACCTAGTCATCTCTTCCAACCACCACACAAATGACCACAATTAAAACCAAAACACTCCCAAATGGCCCTCATCTTCTTCCACATAGACACTCTTCATAGCCTCTGACTGGAGGTTTCCATGAGGGGCACAGCCCAAGACAGTTTTCCAAATAAACTCCCTTGCCCCTCATTTGCCTAAAGTCAGGGTGGCCTGGACTCCCTTCCTGTGAACCAATAGTGATCAAATAGTCCTGCTCTTAATACTGCTCTGCTTCTCTATTTGAGGCCTACTGACTGTCTGGTATAGATTCTTTATGTGAATTGGTGTCATGAGAAAACCCAAGCCCTTATGTGCTAGCCTCTGTAGGGCTTTGAAGAACTGATTTGACACAAAGGATCCCTATTCTCACTTGATGGAGGTCAAGAAGCTTACAGAGGAAGGCGAGAGACTTCGTCCACAATTACTGCTCTTTTGGCCATTTTCATTTTGCATGCAAACTGGGAAACTTTCTTTAGATCCATCAGGTGCTGAGAATCTAAGCCACTGCCTCACATAGGGCAAAGAGGCTTATTCAGCCACACCTCTTTACAAAGCAATTAAGCAAAAAGCCACAGGTGATGCCCATTCATTTCCATTTGAAAACTCTTTTCTTCTGGCTTCACAAAGGGGTGCCCTGGGGCAAAGATCTTCCTGACATTCAGGACAACAGAACAATAGGTAAGCAAAAGGCCCAATGCAGTGTTTTTCCACTGAGACTTTAATGGTCACACTGATATGTGAGTTTTCTGAGATGCTCCTATTCTCTTCAGCTATCCAGTACATGGCCATGTAACAGATCTTGAAGGTGGTACATATCTTGTAAACCAAACCATGAGGCTATTCTGGAGAGTGGCCAGTATTCAGGAAGAAAACAAGAACTTAGGAAGATAGTAGGTGTTGCCCATCCATAAGGCAAGCCTCTCTCCATTCTTTAATTGTGCAGGATGAATGCTGGCAAGCTTTCTACTAGACAGGACACAACCATTGATGCATTCGCTTTTCAAATGTCTACAACCACATATACAGTGGAATGCACAGACATAGAAACACTCACGTTGTCAAACGACTTTCTAGAAACATTCCAGTCCAAACAAACAAACAGTCTTTCCTACCTATTCTCAGAAAAGAGACAAAACCACAAACTCACACCAACACCCACAACCGCACCTCCTTCCCCCAAGTATGTTGGTGAATATCTTGAGTGTCCTCTGACTGGTGGTCCATACTATGTTCCCCCAAAATGGCCTGTTCTGTCTCAGATCTGGTCTTCTTCACCAACTCTGTGAAGTTGTCAGGAGCCATGGTTGAGCCACTACCTGCTTTCTCAGAAAAGGCTCCTCTTCAGAGGTCTCCTGGCATTTGGCCATTCTCACTTCAGTAGGTACCAACAAAGACTGACTCTGTCCTTGGTAAATCCAAACATTTGAGACCACTGGGACTGGGACTGGGACTGACTCTGGGTGCCTGGCTTCCTGGATCCCAAGTTCAGAGTGTTCCATCACCAAGGAAGTGTGTACTGATATTTGCTTCTAAGGGTCCCAGTAGATGGAGACTGCCCGTACTTCCTGTGACAGTTTCACAAGTTAGAATGGTATATCAACAATAGGCACCCGGGAACAGCTCTTCTCACAGGCCTGGTTTGGTCCATCTTCTGTACATTAGGAAGAGAAAGGCTGATTCAGATACATCTCTTCATCCTGACCCGGTTGTTTAACATTGAAAATGACTTTTGCTCTCTCAGGTCCTTCATAGCTGCCTTCTTCTTCTCCACGTATCATTTCTGCATGGACCTTTGAGGTTCTCATCAGATGGAAGATACCCTACAATCCAGTATTGGAACATCAACTCTTTCCCTGCTCTTCTATAAAGTTAGATTGAGCGAACAGTGTATGGTTAGGGTTAACAACATGTTCGATTGGGTTAGGAATAATTCTGCAGGATGAATAATGGTTATGGGAACATGCGATATTTACAAAATATACAGTTGAAATATAAATATGAAAACAGAAATCTAGGTAAGATTTGATGCCCAGAAGAGCATTGGGCCCTTGATTGGGATACTTAGCTTTGAATTAATTTCTGCACAGATGTCTCAGATAAATCAATATACAATGGTATAGGACATTGTACCTTGGATGATTGAATGTCGAAGAGAACATGCAGTCAAAAAGGGATAGTTGGTAGGATTAGAAAGATAGTCGGTAGTTTTAGAAAGATGAGTGAGTATAGGATTTGGACAAAATGTTCTTTAGCAATAGGGTTTCATGTAGAGAGTGAATGTAAATATCAGCACATGTTAAGCGGCAGTCACAATGATGAACTGGGGAAAATATATATCAGAGACATTAGGAAATCAGGCAAAGTATAAGGTGAATAATAGGATTAGACATTTTCAACAGGTTTGAGGTTGAATATATAATCTTAGAAAGAAACAAATATGTAGTCACCAATAGGATCGACATTTGAGAGCAATAGGCAACCTGGACATGGATGATTTTAGTAATCCATGTTCAATTTCCATTTAGGCTTTAGTACAATCATAAGTGTGACATTTGCTTTTTGTTTCCAGAATATTACTGTGATAAAATGTATATGTAGATCAGGTGACATGAGTATTTCTTTCACCATTTCTAGGAACAGTATTTTGAAGACGTGTAAATTAGTATTTTGAATACAAATAGGTGTACACTGTGTCTATGAATATAGAAATAATGCATGAATAGACCATAATGTAAATAAATAATATAACTGGTTCCAACTTAAATAATGGTTCGAGTTGATATCTGAAAATATACAGGAAACCTTATATTGATATATATCCATTCATTCAAACCAGTTACACATCTAATGGTAATATTAGGGTTATGGTTTATCATGAAGAATGTGTGAGTTTTGCTTCAAAGGTAATTGTGGAAATCGAAAATAATGTGTTTGGAAAGAAGTCTCATGAAAAACCAGTCATGTAACCTGGAGGAATACATGTGTTCTGAAGCAGGAAGTGATTGAAAGTGAAACAAAAGCCTTTAAATTTCTGAACTTGTGGATGAAATATATATCTTATGATGTGCATAAACTGAGGAAATAGTAATGTACAAGTGTTGAAAAAAAATGAACGTCAAAATACACATCATATCCCATAGGAATCTACTTGCATTTATATTAACCTGGGTCAATTAGTGTAAAAATATTAGGATATGTATGCACAATTCACTGAACTTAGTTTTCAGTACTAGGAAACAAATACGTATTTCAGGAGGATGAATTTGTCTTAGAATAATCTTATGAAAAGTTGATTATAAATACGCACTTAAATATTAATGAATTTAGGGAGTACATAATAAGATACATTTATTTCATATTTTGAAAACTCTGGAAATATATATATATATATATATATATATATATATATATATATATATATATATATGTATACAGACATTAAAATACACACACAGAAATTAAAAAGTATTAATATACAAGCCAAATGAAATTCACCATGAAATATATATCATCCACAGATCTAAAAATATTCATTTTACTGAACATGAAATTATGTATAATGTTGTTCAGCTAGGATACTCACGCATAGGTTGAATTTTCAGTTCCAACAGTGTTTAACAGGAGTGATCTCTTCTTACAATTTGTATCTGCCAAGTCAGCCACCTCACAAGAATGTACGTGTGGTACCAGGTAGGATTCTATATGTGCATATAAAAATATAAGTGCTGATTAGGCTACAGAGAAATGGAGACATGAATTCACATATTTGTTAACTTTAAAAACACATGAAGAAGTGTTTCAACAAAAAAATGACTAGATTTAAAACTCCTACCATATATAATGCAAAAGGAACGTCCAAATGTTAACCTTGCATCCTCTGAACTACTTGGATTTCAATTTGGTTTGGTCTATTTTTATCCATCATAATAGGATTTGTAGTCAGAGTCTAGTAGGGAGTGGGTTACTATGAGGGATTCAGTATTTTGAATGAATAATTGGAAAATGAATCCAATGTGTATGCAAATATGTGCTACAAAAAAATCTTCCCACTCTCATCCAGAACAATGCCTTGACATTACCTTGGCCCCAAGTAAGATACAATTAGAGGAGAAGAGTTAGAAAATCTATGAATACATATCTGGAATGGAAAATGCTTGGGAGTTCACAACACTGGAGGTGGTAGAGGAGTTTCCAAAAGTAATGGAGACTGTAAACACTCCACAAACATGGAAGTATGCAGGCCTCAAGACATCTGGGAAACTGTCTTTGAGATTGTACACTTGAAATATATGTTGTTTTCAGGAGCTTTAGCTTCCTTTGTAGTGAGATCATCAAAGCTGTGTATGCATCTCTTTACATGGAGGACATGGTTTCTTATTTTCCAATGAACATGAGGCAGCAGTGCTGAATTCTCTCTTTGTGGGTAAGCTGTGGCCACTGGGGTCTAAGAATCTTTCCGTGTAGACTGTGAAGCCATTTGGTCATTCTCCAATTTTGTTGTGTTTCTTGTTGCTGCACTGGGAGTTTGGTATTTGCTTCACAAAATACAAGGAGTTCAACTGGAACACAGTGCTGGAGGGAGTTCTGTCACGTGTGGTGGGTAAGGGTCTGATGGAGAATGCACCAATCAGGCTTCTATGCCACATTGCTTGCCCCCTTGACCGTAGCAACTTGATTCTGAACATTGCCCTGAAAACTCTCCATCTAACAAGATGGCTTAATATACAAAAGTCTGCTGGCTGCACCATGTCAATCACAAGCATTTGGAAGCCGAAGTAAGATCCACATGACCCCACCACAGATGTTTTATCACACAACTGCACACCACAGCTCTGGGCCCACTACTCAGCAGGCTCCACCATACTGGCAGCTCTGTTCTACACCATTTTCATGAAACCCAGTCAAGGAAGGCACTGTCTGGTACACTCTTGATCAGCAACAGGACATCCAAAGGTTCTCCAGTGCCACCTGGTCATGGAAATTTCAAAAATTTCATGGTATTTATCTAGAAATTTTTCAAGGATGAAGTTGGAGAAACTGTGGGTTTCAATTTATTCAGGAACCATTAAATTTTTAGGAAGCACATTTCAAGGAAACCTCTGGAGAATTCTCAGAGGCAAGGCTTCCCAAAGTGTGGCCAAAAGGCCACATGAAGCCAGGCCCATTGAGGTCTACAATGTGAGGTCCATGTGTGTTTTGACTGTCAACAATGGCTGCCAAGTCTTTCATAATAAAATCTTGTGATGTCCTGGCTGAGATTGACAGTGCTTGGTGAATAGCCACCCCAGGCTTAGATCTCAGTTTCCAATGGCGACTCTCATGCATGGCCGCCTAAAATCCCAACACAATTAATGGCAATACTTCTCTGAGGTCAGTTCCAGAACTCAGTCTTTAAGGGGCATCACACCAGAATTCCAGCCCAGGTGGACCCAGGACTCTCTTCCAATCACCAACAAATGACCACAATTAAAACCAAAACCCTCCCACATGGCCCTCATCTTCTTCAACATAGACACTCTGAATAACCTCTGGCTAGAGGTTTCCATGACGGGCGCAGCCCAAGACAGTGTACAAAATAAGCTCCCTTGCCCCTCATTTGCCTAAAGTCAGGGTGGCCTGGACACCCTTCCTGTGAACCAAGAGTGATCAAATAGCCCTTCTTTAATACTGCTCTGCTTCTCCAGTTTGAGGCCAACTGACTATCTGATATAGATTCTTTATGTGAATTGGTGTCCTGAGAAAACCCAAGCACCTATTGGCTAGCCTCTGCCGAGCTTTGAAGAACTGGTTTGACCCAACGGATCCCTATTCTCACTTGATGGAGGTCAGGAAGCTTACAGAGGAAGGCGAGAGACTTCATCCACAATGACTGCTCTTTTGGCCATTTTGGTTTTGGATGCACACTTGGAAACTTTCTTAAGATCCATCAGGTGCTGAGAATCTAAGCCACTGCCCCACACAGGGCAAAGAGGCTGATTCAGCCACATCCATTTCCAAAGCAATTAAGCAAAGAGCCACAGGTGACGCCCATCCTTTTCCATTTGAAAATTGATTTCTTCAGGTTTCACACAGGGGTGGCCTGAGGCAAACACCTTCCTGACATTCAGGATAACAGAACAAAAGTCCAAAGTAGTGTTTCTCCACTGAGACTTTAGTGGTTGCACTGATATCTGAGTTTTCTGAGATGCTCTCATTCCCTTCAGCTATCCAGTACATGATCATGTCACAGAGTTTGGAGGTGGTACATATCTTGGAAATAATACCATGAGGCTATTCTGGAGAGTGGCCAGTATTCAGGAAGAAAAGAGGAACTTAGGAAGATAATAGGTGTTGCCCATCCATAAGGCAAGCAGCTCTTGATTCTTTAATTTGGCAAGATGAATGCGGGGAAGCTTTCTACTAGACAGGACACAACCATTGATGCATTCGCTTTTCAAATGTCTACAAAAACAGATTCAGTGGGATACACAGACATAGAAACATTCGCATTGTCAAACGACTTTCTAGAAACATTCCAGTCCAAACAAACAAACCGCCTTTCCTACCTATTCTCAGAACATGAGACAAAACCACAAACTCACACCAACACCCACAATGGAACCTCCTTCCCCCAAGTATGTCTGTGAGTACCCTGAGTTTCCTCTGATTTTTGGGCCATACTATGTTCCACCAAAATGGCCTGTCCTATCTCAGAACTGGTCTTCTTTGCCAACTCTGTGAAGTTGTCAGGAGCCATGGTTGAGCCACTATCTGCTTTCTCAGAAAAGGCCCCTCTTCAGAGCTCTCCTGGCATTTGGCCATTCTCACTTCAGTAGGTACTAAGAAAGACTGACTCTGTCCTTGGTAAATCCAAACAAGTGAGACCACTGGAACTGGGACTGGGACTGGCTCTGGGTGCCTGGCTTCCTGGATCCCGAGTTCAGAGAGTTCCATCACCAAGGAAGTGTGATAGGTCACTTCCTTCACAAACTGAATGAGGTCACTGCGTTGGCAACCACTTTGTCCTAACAGTTGCTTCCAAGGGTTCCATGAGATGGAGGCTGCCCATACTTCCTGTGACACTTTCACAAGATAGAATGGTATATCAACCATAGGCACCCGGGAACAGCTCTCCACACAGGCCTGGTTTGGTCGATTTAATCTACATTAAGAAGAGAGAGGCTTTTAGACACATCCCTTCATTTTGACCAGGTTGTTTTACATGGAAGTTGACTTTTGCTCTCTCAGGTCTTTCATAGGTGTCTACATCTTCTTCAGGGATCATTTCTGCATGGAACTTTGAGGTTCTCAGCAGGTGGAAGATCCCCTATATTCCTGTATTGTAAGACCAACAATATCCTTGTTCTTCTGTTAAGTTAGATTGAGGAAATATTGCATGTTTAAGGGTAATAACAGGTTCGATTTGGTTTAGGAATCATTCTGTGGGATGAATTAAGGTATTGGGAACCTGCGATATTTACAAGAATATACTGGTGAAATATAAGTATGAAAACAGAAATCTAGGTAATATTTGAAGTCCAGAAGGGCATTGGGTGGCCTGAACACCCTTCCTTTGATTCAGGAGTGATCAAATAGCCCTGCCGCTAATACTGCACTGCTTCTACAATTTGAGGCTTACTGACTGTCAGGTATAGATTCTTTATATGATTTGGAGACATGAGAAAACCCAAGCACCTATTGTCTCATGCCACAGCAAATGGTTTATTGGGGTCCAGCATGCTGGGGCTCAAAGCTCACTTCAGAGGAGCAAAGAACAAAGAGCCCCGAGAACAACTTGAGAAGATATTATATACAATCTTTAGAGAGTGCAGGGACTTTATATACATCATAGCCTCCTTTAGCAAATCAACATATGTGGTAAGCCATTGTTGTAGATTGTGGCTGCCATTAGAAAATGGCGCCGGCTTCCACTGTGGCCTGTAGTAAACAACTCCTTTTATGGAGAGATGGCACGCTATCCCTTGCTACCCTGTGAGAAAGATCCACGTGGCGGCTTAAGATTGGTATGTGGGAGGCTTTATTATACTGTGCTTGGGCGCTCGGGAGGAGGGGGGTCACTAGAAGATACTTTAATCAAGGTCTGAATAAACTGCTGAAAGAAGATTTCTGAGTTGCGTCTTCCCTGCGGGCAAGGGGTCGCGACAAGTGGTGCCGAGACCCGGGAACCAGAACTTTCAGTAGTCAGGTGTGGTGCACCGGTTAGTCTCAGGTAAGTGGGATCCACGATCAAAGCGGGGATTAGTCCCAGGTAAGTGGGATCCGCGATCAAAGCGGGGCAGCTCCTCTGTAAAGCAAGAGAGAGCGTTACATTTTATTGCAGCTGCACTGTGTACTTTCACTTTTGTTTTTTGTGTGTCTTTTGTTGTGTCATTGATGCTACATCTTCAAGTCCGCTTCTCCTGGTCCTACATGGCCTGTTACGTTCCAAGGGACTAGAAGTGAAATGTAGTACTTTACAGAGATTTTTACAGAAGACAGATATTGCTGCACCGTGGTTTGCGTTTTCGGGCAGCCTTACTATACCTAGCTGGGACAAATTAGGGAAAGATCTAGATTTCGCTCGTGAACAAGGCACCTTAGAGGGTGGTGTTATACCACTTTGTAAGTTAGTTAGAGGATGTATAGTAGATAGTAAATGCCAGGAAGCTGTGAGTGAGGGTCAAGCTGTTCTTGAGCAACT
Organism: Callospermophilus lateralis; assembly: GCF_048772815.1. Taxonomy (NCBI): domain Eukaryota; kingdom Metazoa; phylum Chordata; class Mammalia; order Rodentia; family Sciuridae; genus Callospermophilus; species Callospermophilus lateralis. The sequence continues at coordinate 372,678 of NW_027511395.1, forward strand.
ACATGAGGAAAAGTCTGAAGGATCACATAGTGAAGTGGCAGAGAGCATTGGGAGTAAGAGTAGTGAGAAGGCAAAAGAGCCTGAAACTAAAAATAGGAGAAGGCTCTACCCAGACTTGGCTGAATTAAAAACGCCTGCGAACACAAGTGGCTCAGAGAGTTCTGAGGACCTTGATATATTCCTACAACAATTACGCAAGATAAAAATGAAGAAAAAGAAACAAGGGATACAGGGCACGCAGGCCTACTGTAAAAAGGGGACGGGATCCAATATTGGTCAACAACACTCTGAGGAGGAGGAGGTAGAATATCTCGAAAAAGATATGGTGCCGGTTGCCCCACCCCCGTATGTGGGGGGGAGCCAAAATTCCGGGAGATCTTATCATGCGCAAGTTTGGAGGACAGTTAATACAGATATGGGACTTGCATACCCTGTATTTCAGGACAATAACAGGGGAAGATATCATGAGCCTTTAGACTTTAAGATAATTAAAACCTTGGCGGAATCTGTCCGCACTTATGGCGTGGATGCCGCTTTCACCCTTACTCAGGTGGAGGGACTTGCTAGATTTTGTATGACTTCTTCAGATTGGGCTAATCTAGTCTGCGCTTGTGTCTCCCCAGGGAAATTTTGGATTGGAGAGCATTTATGCTAGAGGGTGCAGTAGAGCAAGCTGCTCAAAATCATGCAGCGAGACGCCCTGCCTAGGATAAGGATATGCTTTTGGGACAAGGCAAGTTTGCTAATCAACAAACAGGATACCCCCCCGAACATTCACGCCTTGTCAAGATCACTCTTGGGAGAAACATCAGGTCTCTAAGGGTTTCTCTCTTTCCCCCTCTCATAAAAGATACTTATATAATTCTTCCAACTGTAATTCCTCTATAGGAACAGGTTGGTCTTGGTTTCAATGGTTAATTTCCAATGAAAAGGGAGCCACAGCTGATATCTCCACTTTGGCTCAATTACGAGGAGTCAAAAGCTGGTTGTTTAATGTTTCTGGTAGTATCCAAGACTCGGATCGAGGTAGGAGACTTGGAAATATTTCACAGAACTCACAATTAAGTAATGCTACGTTATCCTCTGCAGCAGTCTGTCTCCAATCTCCATTCCTGTTTCTTTTGGCTAATGATACATCAAAGGGGATGCTTAATTGTTCTAATGTTACCTGTTATTTAACTGAGTGTTGGAATGGCTCTTGGACTGTGGCAATGATTATGAAAATTCCAACCTTTGTCCCGATCCCAGTTACTGTGGATCCGGAATCTTTTCCTATTGTTGAACTGATTAGAGCCCGTAAAGATTTTGGTATTATCGCAGTTATAGTGACAGCTGTGGCGGTATCTGCTGCTGCAGCAGTTACAGCTGGAGTAGCCATGGCCAGCCAAGTACAAACTGCTGCCACGCTTAATGAGGTTATTCAACAAACATCCACCATACGTAAATCTCAAAGTAGAATTAATCAACACATTTTATCTGGGATTCTGGCTGCTAATCAAAGGATAAATCTGCTTCAAGATCAAGTTGAGAAATTGTCTGATCTAGTATATTTAGGTTGTGTTGATCAACGTGCACATTTATGTATAACCTCTGTCAGATTTAATGATTCCAGGAATGCCTCCCACATCATCGGGAAATATTTATCCGGAACCTGGTCCATTGAAGCAGAAAACTTACTCCAATCTCAACTAACTCAAATTGCTGTTTTGAATAGTACCTGTGTCGAACCAGTGACTTTGGGTGAATTCACCAGTTGGCTATCTTCTGCCTTTTCTTTCTTTAAGGAGTGGGTGGGAGTGGGCATTTTGGGGGCAATGTGTTGCTTTGGAATTATACTTTGTTTGTGGCTTCTCTGTCGCCTTAAAACTCGCCATACACAGGAGAAGGCTATGATTGTATAGGCTCTTGCGGCCTTGGAAAATGGCATGTCTCCGCAAATCTGCCTTGCGCATATTAAACAGTGATTTTCTGGGCATGGCCATTGCACCCCAAGTTAATTTCACAGTGCACTGGGATTGGCATGTCCTCTTTCTTATTCTCCCCCAGTACTGAATAGCCCTTGAACTCTGCAGGTCTTGTTACCATTGCACGAAGATGGGTTTTAGGACTGGTCTTTCTTCTCGGCTACAGACTCTTTACTTTCCTCTGGGGCTTAGGGATTGTGTTGCCAACTAAAAATTTGTTATTGTTACCAGGCTACCTGTGTTGCCCTACTTCTCGCCGTCGTCAAGATGCAGGATGCGAGGCAAAGCACTGCACTTGAGTGATCCCTCAATGGACCTCAAGGAAAGCATGTCCTATTGCATGCGGGTTTGACGTCCACGCCCCCGCCCTACGAAAAAAGGCGTCGGCTGATATGGGGTCAGGTCTGGGGAAGGCGCCTCCTTAGGACTGAACCATACTTTGCAGCCGCTTCTGCACAGTGGGATAGGACCTCTACTTTCGCCTGCATTGTTTTATAAAATAGAAGGGGGAACTGTGGTAAGCCATTGTTGTAGATTGTGGCCGCCATTAGAAGATGGCGCCGGCTTCCACTGTGGCCTGTAGTAAGCAACTCCTTTTATGGAGAGTTGGCACGCTATCCCTTGCTACCCTATGAGAAAGATCCACGTGGCGGCTTAAGATTGGTACGTGGGAGGCTTTATTAGACTGTGCTTGGGCGCTTGGGAGGAGGGGGGTCACTAGAAGATACTTTAATCAAGGCCTGAATAAACTGCTGAAAGAAGATTTCTGAGTTGCGTCTTCCTTGCGGGCAAGGGGTCGCGACAATCATATACTGCGGGAAAATCAAATAACAACTGTAAAACATGATTAGCACATTCATGTGCGGGAACAGTTCGGGCAGGGGGTGATTGGTCAGCCCTGAGAAGGGGTATACATTTAAACTGATTGGTTGAAGCCCTGAGATGTGTACGTGCTGACATGCACGGTTTCTGAGAAGGGGTTGTTAAGTAACTAGGTGGTCAGGGAAGATTTCAACACATCTAACGGGCAGTTCCGGGAATTGTCTTCACTGACACAAAAATTTCAGGTTCTGAGCACAGCTTGTAAACTTTACAAAACCTGTTTCTTTACGTTTCAATTTCAATTTCATTAATTCTTTCATTTCTCACTCCTTTTTCTGCCTACTTTTAATCTTAAAAGTAATGAATCATAATTATTGTGGGGTCTCACATTCTATTTCTGCCAGTGAAGTGTATTTCTGTCTGATTACCATGAGTTTTACCTGCCCAATCTGAGCCTGGAGAAAGAAAACTATGTAGTTAAGCAAACGAGGTCCCACAGTTATCAACACCATAAGCATGATCAGGGGTCCAGCTAAGGCTGATAGGAGTGTAGTTAACCAGGGGGACTGGGTATATCATGACTCAAACCACACTTGTTGAATCTCCCTTTCTCTCTGGTGCTCTACAAGGAATTTTCTCAATTTACTCATGGATTATTTTACAACTCCAGTATGGTCAGCAATAAAAACAGCATTTTTTCTCTCAGTACAGCACAGAGGCCCCCCTCCCTCATGAAATGGAGGTCTAATCCTCGACTGTTCTGTAAAACAACTTTAGAGAGAGAGGTTAAGGATTCCTGCAAAAGTGTGATGGAGGTCTCTAACGTCTTCAAGTCTTGATTTATTGCTGTTTCTAATCAGGCCATTTGTGGTGACCCATGGATCATATCAGCTGTTCCTGTACCCACTCCTGCAGCAGCTCCTAGCCCCAATAGAATGGCTAGAGTAAGGGACACTGGCTCCCGGCAAAATCGGGTTGGTTGTCCCCCTAGTAGACCTTCAAAGGATTCTGCATCATGATAGAGCACCCTGGGGAGTATCTGCACCATTATACAATAATGTACAGAGCTGTCAAATACCTGGGCTGAAATGCAAGGAGTTCTGACTGTGTGGAGTTCAGTACCATAAAGGTTCCTTTAATTAGTTCCCAGGGGGAGGAGTCAGCTGTACTCTGGACTGGGGAAGTAGGCAAAGATGGAAACTGCGAAGTATGAGATGGTAGAGGGGTTTTGGTAGATCTAGGCATGGGAGGTTGAGGAGGCTTAATTCCTGACTTGAGGGGATTGGGCCCTATTGCTGTGGGATTTTCTTCCTTTTTAAGCCGGATGGTGAACCAGAGACCAAAGTCATAACCAGGGCCATTAATATAGAATCGCATTCCCCAAGTATTTCCCATAGGCCATGTTGTTCTGAGGTAGCCCCTTCCTTTGGAAGTGAAAGTTATATTGAGGTTGTAACATAGACTATTTTTTCCACAGCAAGTTTTTGACACCACTTGGATAGCGGCACATTTATTGGGATCAATCCAGATGTCATTTCATCCTACCCAAATCATACTGTCTGGGGAGTTTGCGTTTCACAATGTAGGTCCCGTGTGTTCACAACCCCAAGATCTACAATAAAAGTCACTGGGTCCTCCACAGGTTTGGGCCTGTTTGTGACTTCAGAAATCAGCTGGGCACACTTAATACACAAGACTGGCTAGTTTACACCTGAGCTGGGGGAGATGACATCAATAATTCATGGGGTAAGTTGGTCTATGTTGCCCTGGTTTGGGTTTGAGTGGCATCCGTGTGGGGTCCACTATGTCACGGAGATCCCAGTCAGAGAGGCCTATGGCAAGCTGACAAATATCCGGGTGGAGAGATGGCCACCAAGTCCATAAGGGGGCTGTATGTGAAATAGACCACACTACTTGCCCAGTAGGATTTATAAAACTTGCCATTGTTGCTGAACAGGCTGATGGGGATTAGGACTGCTGGTGGTCAGGGGAAGAATCCATAGCCCTACCCACACCACGGACATGCAACTTGAGAGGGTTACCAGTCTGTTCCAGTTTCCAGCCAGAGTCTGGAGAGGGCGCAGGATTGAGATGGGAGGTATGGATCCAGGAAGTGATCCCATCCACTTTCACCACTGTAGGTGTTATAAGCAGCACCTGGTATGGTCCTTTCCAGCAGGGTTCCAGGGATGACACCTGACACTGTCTCATGTAGACGAAGTCTCCCACTTGATATCAATGTGGAGTTCCCTCGTCTCCAGGATGATAAGCAGTGGCCAACTGTTTTCACAGGTATCGCTGGGTGCTGGGTTTGTTCAAGGGCTTTAAGTCTGTCTAGCAAGGGGCTGTTGAAGGAATCATTAATCTCAGAGTTGGGGTTAGGTCCCTTAATGGAGGAGGGGCACCGTAGAGAATTTCATAAGGGGTGAGGTTACACAAAGAGGCGGAGGGGTATTTCTTGCACGAAAAAGTGCATGAGGGAGGAGCATAGTCCAATTTTTTATGCCGGTCTCCAAGATTAATTTCGTTAAGTCTCTTTGATGGTTCTATTCATCGTTTCTATATGTCCTGAGCTCTGGGGTCTATAAGCACAATATAACTTCCAATTAATCCCCAGGGTCCTGGAAAATCCCTGACTTACCTTGGCCATGGATGCCGGTCCGTTATCAGACCCTATTACCTTAGGCAGGCCGAACCTTGGAAAACTGTCTTCTAGGATCTTTTTGACCACCATCTGAGCTGTTTCTTTCTTCATGGGGAAGGCTTTGACCCATCCTGAAAAAGTATCTACAAAGACTAGGAGATATTTAAGTCCATACCTTGCTGGCTTAATTTGAGTAAAGTCCACTTCCCAGAATTGTCCTGGTCTGGTTCCTCGTATGCGCATCCCTGCAGGACTCTTGGATGGGAAAGTATTAACTAATTGGAAGACTTGAAAAGCTCTAGTCACCAGCTCAGCTATTTTTTTCCTCTGTGAGTCAGTCAATAATAAGTCCTTTATTCGGTCCTTTAAGAGTGCTAATAACTTCTTTGAGCCTAAGTGGTTGAGCTGGTGTACATCTTTGACATAAAGGTGGGCTTTTTGAAATTGTAAACTTGGCTCTGTAGGGTCCCAGAGTTCTCTATCTGTCTCCTCAGATGATAAGTTGCCTGAATGTTCCAGGGCGGCCAAGTCTCCTGATTTTTGTTCCCCCCGGTGTGAAAAAAGATAACAGAGTCACTCCGTTTAGGGCTGCCAATTAAGCTTCCTCATCTGCCCTTCTGTTTCCAACTGCCACGGGATTGTTTCTCTTCTGGTGCCCTGGACAGTGCACTATAGCTAGTTCCTTATGGCCCTGCACTGCTGAGCGAAGGTGGAGGATCTCATCTTTATTCTTTATTTCTTTCCCGGCAGAGGTTAATAGCCCCCATTGTTGGTAAATAGTCCCGTGCATATGAACAGTGGCAAATGCATAGTGGCTAACAGTTTATATGGTGGCCCTTTTGCCTGTTGCTAGTTCCAATGCTTTCATAAGGGCAATCAGTTCTGCTTTTTGGACTGATGTCCCTTCTGGGAGACCAGAGTATCAGATGAAATTAGTTTTGCTAACTGCTGCTGCTCCAGCCCGCTGCTTACCATCTTGGAGGAAGCTGCTGCCATCCGTAAACCATACGACTTCAGGGCGAGGCAGTGGCTGATCCTTCAAGTCTTGTTGTATACTGGTTTCCTTGCCAGTATGTGTTGACACTCATGAGTGACGGGTCCTGATGATTCTTCTGGCAGCAGTGTAGCTGGATTGAGTGGAGCAGGGGGTCCCAGCGTTATTCTGTCTTTGTCAAGCAAGAGGCTCTGGTAGTGGTTTATTCTGGAGTTTGATAGCCACCTCTCTGGAGGCTAACAGATCATGCTCTCCAGGGCATGGGGGGATATAATGGTTAGCTTCTGTCCCAACGTTAATTAATGAGCATCTTTTATTAGAAGGGCTGCCGCTGCTATAGCACTTAAGCAATGGGGCCACCCGCTAGCCACTGGGTCCAGTTTTTTGGATAAATACGCTACCGGCTTTTTCCAAGGTTCAAAAGACTGAGTGAGCACTCCCCGTGCTATTCCTTTCTTTTCCTCGATGTAGAGAGTGAAGGGTTTTCTACATCTGGGAGTGCTAAGGCTGGAGCAGATAGCAGCATCTTTTTTTGACATTATCAAAAGCTTGTTGGTGCTCAGGGGTCCATTGGAAGTGGGCATCCCCCTTTATCAGCGGGTATAAAGGGGCAGCCAAAGATGTTAACCCAGGAGTCCATAACCTGCAAAAACTGGCAGTCCCAAGAAACTCTCTGAGTTTTCTCTTATTAGATTGGGGCAGTATCTGCACAACAGTTTTTTTTCTGGGCTCAGGGAGCCATCGTTTGCCACCCCTGAGAGAATAACCCAGGAAGATTACTTCTTGCTGACAAATTTGGGCCTTTTGGCAGAAGCCTTATATCCAAGCCGAGCAAGCTCGAATAATAGTGCTTGGGTCCCAGACTCATAGGTCTCCTTGGTGTCGGCTGCCAGTAGAAGATCATCCACTATTGGAGTAGGGTGACTTCGGGGTGTGCAGTTTTGAAGTCATTGATGTCTCTGTGGAGGGCTTCATCAAAGAGAGTGGGGGATTTTTTGAACCCCTGTGGGAGTCTAGTCCAGGTTAGTTGGCCAGATGTTCCAGGTTCTGGGTCTATCCACTCTAAAGCTAACAGCAACTGACAGTACTTATGTAGAGGCGAGCAGAAGTAAGCATCTTTTAAGTCCAGCACAATGTACCATTTCCGCTACGGATTCAGAGTGCTAAGCAAATTATATGGATTGGGTACTGTGGGGTGAATGTCCTGCACTCTGTTGTTGATCTCTCTTAGGTCTTGAACAGGACGGTAGTCCCCAGTTCCTGGCTTTCTTACTGGTACTGGGGGGTGTTCCAGGCTGATTGACAGGGCCTTAGGACCCCAAGAGCCAGGTATTTATGAATATGGAGCCTTATCCCATCCTTAGCTTCTTTGCTTAGAGGATATTGTTTAACACTAATTGGAGACGAAGAGGCTTTTAATTCTACTACTATTGGAGGTTGTTGATGGCTAGACCTAACCCAGCAGTTTCTGCCCAGGCATTAGGATAATCTTTTATCCATTTATGGGGTAGTTTGCCTGTTTGATTAGTCCTATGGGGCGCAAAGAGTTGATGTTCATCTTCTACGGACATAGTCAAAGATGTGACTATGGGAGTTTATACTGAACGCTATAGAACCTCCACTTGGGGACCATTAGGTTTAAAGGTTATTCTAGTCCGGAGTTTGGTAAGCAGATTCCTGCCCATCAATGGGGCCGGGCATTGTGGAATTACTAGGAAACAGTGGTGGACTTTTCGCTTTCCGAGGTCCATGTTCATCTTAGTTGTCCAAGCCCGATATCTACTGCCATTAGCCCCTTGAACTAGGGACCATTTAATTGATAGGGGGGCCAGTGAAGTCTTAAGGGCTGAGTATACTGCTCCTGTAATCACTTCAAAGTTCACTGTGTTCCCCTCAACTTCAAATGTTACTATGAGCTGGGGAAGGGGATCTGAGCCCCGAATTTTCTAGTCCTCTTCTAGAGTCAGCACGGCGGGCTGGCGTGGCTGCTTCTTTTGGGGGCACTCTTTGGCCCAGTGTTCTTTTTTATTACAGTGGGCACATTGATTTGAGGCCAGGGGCAGCTTTTGGCGTGGGCCCAGGTAACCCTTTATGTATCCCTGCTTTTTAACTTCTGGCCTATTTGCTGCTGTGACCCGAACCTTAGGCAATGCTTTACTCTGCCATTTGCTTCTTTCCTCCTTCTTTTGTTCCCTTTCCTTCTCTTTCTCCTCTATTCCCTTTCCTCCTCAGTTTCTCTTATATAATATGCTTTCTCAGCTTCTCTGACTAAATCTCTTAAGATCATATCTTATAATCCATCTAGACGTTGTAACTTTCTCTTAATATCTAGGGCAGTCTGCTCGATAAAGGCCATTGCAACAGATGCCTTTTGGTCTTCTGCCTGAGGATCAAAAGGAGTATATTTCCTATAGGCTTCCATAATTCTCTCCAGAAACATTGAAGGAGACTCATTAGGCCCTTGGATAATCTCTCTTACCTTGGACAAATTAGTCGGCCCTCTGGCGGCCGCTCAGAGACCCACTATTAGAGAACGGAGATAAGTGGACAGATGCTACCTACATTTAAAGGTGTTGGGGTCCCAGTTGGGTCGGTTCATGGGCCCGTAGGGATGGAGAGGGAGCATCACAGGGGCTTCCGAGTTTTCTATTATCCATCTCCTGCAGGTTTTTTTAGGTGGCCCAGCTTCCTTCAGGGGAGCAGGGGCTGCTGCTGCTGCGGGGAAGTCCCCTGGAGGGCTTGGGTCTGGCCCAATTGCCTCTAGCGGTGGAGAGGCTGAGTCAGCAGCGGGAGGATCATCTGGAACATGTTGTGGGTTGGGGAGCGAGGGTAGAGGATAAGTCGAGAGAGGAGTGTCGAGTCTTGTGACTCAGAATGGAGGGAAGAGGGGGAGGAGCAGAATGTTGGAATGATAGGATCGTGGGGCAAGGGGTATATGGCTGTTGATCTGGGTGGGCACGTGGCCCCGGTGAAAGACAATATCTCTGACTTTTCGGATTAGAGGGAAGTGGAAGGATTCTTCTGGGGGCCATCCGACTCCTAGGATGGGCCATTCTGAAGCACAGAGAGTCTGCCAGGTCCGGCATTTTACTGAAAAAGAAAGATTCTTGGTACTTGAGCGGACATCAGTCCAATGATCAAGGTTAAGGGACAGAGGCATGGAAGTGCTTTGTCCCATAATGTCCCATAATGGGAGTTACTCAAACAGGGACAGTGAATACACAAACATGACACAGACAAAGACAAACAGTAAACGTTTAACATGAGTCCAAGACAAAGATTAGAACTGAGCAACTGGCAAAACATGATGGGTTAGACAATAAAGACAGACAGTAAACTCAACATGAGTTCCTGACAATGAACAAAACTGAGTAGCCAGCAAAACCTGATGGGCTGGAAAACCGAATCGTGAAGCAAAAAATAACCGAGTTGAGGAAACTACTAATCCTCTATTTCCCGAGTCCTCTGGAGTGTCCCCCCGGGACGTGGCCTGTGGCTCTGTGACACATCTGTCAGCCACCGTCGCAGAGAGCTAATGTTCTTCACCGACAGCCATTTTGCCAAGCCCTAACCTGAAACCTGAAACCAGAAAGAGGCACCTTACTTACTCTGAAAGGAGTCCGTTGGGGTCTTTTTTTCGTCACTGCTGGATTTCTCAGCTAGGGCCTCCAGATGAAAAGGTGGGCCGAACGTCGGAGGAAAAGACCACCAAGAGAATTTCTCATGAAACAGCAAAGGGTTTATTGGGGGTCCAGCATGCTGGGGCTCAGAGCTCACTTCAGAGGAGCAAGGAACAAAGAGCCCTGAGAACAACATGAGCAGATTTTATATACATTCTTTAGAGAGGGCAGGGACTTAACATACATCATAGCTTCCTTTAGCAAATCACCGTATACCGTGGGAAAATCAAATAACAACTCTAAAACATGATTTGCACATTCATTGGTGGGAATAGTTCAGGCAGGGTGTTATTGGTTAGCCCTGAGAAGGGGTATACATTTAAAATGATTGGTTGAAGCCCTGAGATGTATATGTGCTGAGCTGCACGGTTTTTGAGAAGAGGTTGTTAAGTAACTTGGTGGTCAGGGAAGATTTCAACACACATCTAAAGGTCAGTTCCAGGAATTGTCTTAACTGCCACAGGAATTTCAGGCTCTGAGTGCAGCCTGGATACTTTACAGAACCTGGTTCTTTACGTTTCAATTTCAATTTCTTCTATTCTTTCAGAACCTTACAAAGGAAGGCGAGAGACTTCATCAAAAATGACTGCAATTTTGGTCATTTTGGTTTTGGAAGCAGACATGGGATCTTTTTTTAGATCCTTACGGTGCTGGTAATCAAAGCCACAGCCACACACAGGGCCAAGAGGCTGATTAAGACATATCCCATTCCAAAGCAATTACTTCTCTGAGGTCAGTTACAGAACTCAGTCTCTGAGGGGAATCACATCAGAGTTCAAGCCCAGGTGGACCCAGTCATCTCTTCCAAACTCCACACAAATGACCACAATTAAAACCAAAACACTCCCCCAAGGCCCTCATCTTCTTCCATATATACATTCATCATAACCTCTGGCTGGATGTTTCCATGAATGTCACAGCCTAAGAGAGTTTCCAAAATAAGGTCTGTTTCCCTTCATTTGCCTAACCACAGGGTAGCCTGGACACCCTTTCTGTGAACCAGGATTGATCACATAGGTCTGCCGTTAATACTGCTCTGCTTCTCCAATTTGAGGCCTACTGACTGTCAGGTATAGTTTCTTCATGTGATTTGGAGTCATGAGAAAACCCAATCATCTCTGCAGGGCTTGAAAGAACTCATTTGTCCCAAAGGATCCCTATTCTCACTTGATGGAGGTCAGGAACCTAAAAGAGGAAGGTGAGAGACTTCATACACCATGACTGATCTTTTTTGCATTTTGGTTTTGGATGCACACATTGGATTTTTCTTTAGATCCAACTGGTGCTGAGAATCTAAGCCACTACCTCACACAGGGCAAAGAGGCAGATTCAGACACATCCCTTTACAAAGCATTTAAGCAAAGAGCCACAGGTGATGCCCATTCATTACCATTTGAAAACAGTTTTCGTCAGGATTCACAAAGGGCTGGCCTGAGGCAAAGACCTTCCTGATATTCATGGCAACAGGCAAATAGGTTAGCAAAAGGCCCAAAGCAGGGTTTCTCCACTGAGACTTTCCTGGTCACACTGATATCTGAGTTATCTGAGATGCTCGCATTCCCTTCAGCTATCCAGTACATGGCCATGTCACAGAGCTTGGAGGTCGTACATATCTTGGACACAAAACCATGAGCCTATTCTGGAGAGTGGCCAGAATTCAGGAAGAAAACAGGATCTTGGGAAGATAGTAGGTGTTGCCCATCAATAATGAAACCTGCAATCCATTCCTAAAATGGGCAGGATGAATGCTGGAAAGCTTTCTACTAGACAGGACACATCCATTGATGAATTCTTATTTCTAATGTTTTCAACCACGGACACAGTGAGATACACAGACATAGAAACACTCACCTTGTCAAACGACTTTCTAGAAACAGTCCACTCCTAACCAAACATACTGACTTTCCTACCTATTCTGAGAACATGAGACATATCCACAAACTCACACCCACATTCACAAAGGCTCCTCCTTCCCCCAAGTGAGTCTGTGACTTTCCAGAGTGTCCTCTGACTGGTGGACCATACTATGTTCCTCCGAAATGGCCTGTCCTGTCTCAGATCCGGTCTCCCTGTCCAACTCTGTGAAGTTGTCAGGAGCCTGGGCTGACCACTACCTGCTTTCTCCGGAAAGGCCCGTCTTCAGAGCTCTACTTGCATTTGGCCATCCTCAAATCATTAGGTATCAAGAAAGACAGACTCTGTCCTTGGTAAATCCAAACAAGGGAGCCAACTGGGACTGGGACTGGGACTGGCTCTGTGTGCCTGGCTTCCTGGATAACAAGTTCAGGGAGTTCCATCACCAAAGATGTGACTTAGGTCAATTCCTTCAGGAACGGAATGAGGTCACTGCCTTGGCAACCACTTTGTCCTAACAGTGGCTTCCAAGGGTTCCTTGAGATAGTGGCTGCCCCTACTTCCTGTGGCACTTTCACAAGTTAGAATGGTATATAAACCATAGGGACCGAGGAGAAGCTCTCCACACAGGGCTGGTTTGGTCCATCTTCTTTATATTAAGAAGAGAGAGGCTGATTCAGACACATCGTTTCATCCTGACCAGGTTGTTTGCAATGGAAGATGACTTTTGCTCTCTCAGGTCTTTTATACCTGCCTACATCTTCTCCTGGGATCATTTCTGCATCAACCTTTGAGGTTCTCAGCAATTGGAAGATCACCTACATGCCTGTATTGTAAGACCAACTCTGTCTATGCTCTTCTGTAAAGTTAGATTGAGAGAACAGTGTATGGTTAGGGTTAATAACATATTCTATTTGGGTTAGGCATCATTCTGCGGAATGAATAATGGTATTGGGAACCTGCAATATTCACAAGAATATATCGGTGAAATATAAGTATGAAACCAGAAAATCTAGGTACGATTTGAAGCCCTGAAGGGCATTGGGCCCTTTAGTGGGATACTTAGCTTTGAATTATGTTCTGCACAGATGTCTCAGATAAATCGATATGCAATGGCATAGGACCTTGTACCTTGGATGATTGAATGTAGAAGAGAACATCCAGTCAAAAATGAATAGTCCGTAGGATTAGAAAGATAGTCGGTAGGTTTAGTAAAAAGGGTGAGTATAGGAATCGGACCAAAAGTTCATTAGCAATATTGTTTCGTTTAGAGAGTGAATGTAAATATTAGCACATGTGAAAAGTCATTCACAATGATGAACTGGAGAAAATATGTAGGAAAAAGATATCAATAGAGACATTAGAAAATCAGGCAAAGTATAAGGTGAGTGATAGGATTAGACATTTTCAACATGGTTGAAGTTGAATGTATAATCTTAGGAAGAAACAAATATGTAGACACCAATAGGATTGACATTTCAGAGCATTAGGCAATCTGGACATGGTTGATTTTAGTATTCCATGCTCACTTTGCATTTTGCTTTGGTGAAAGGTTAATACAATAGGTACTTGTCATTTCCTGTTTTTCTGTATGCTTAACAAAACACTGTTGAAATCTTGAGAACTGTTTGCTAATTTTGTTCCCAGAATGTGCTGTCCCCAACTGCCAAACTGCAGAATGTACTCCCTCACCTGGTTGCATGCAAACCACCCACTCGCCCTGACCCATCAAAAATTTCCTTCCATGCCCTCTCCAAGAAAAGTATATAAGCTCTCTTTAAGCTGTTCTCAGGGCTCTCTACTCTTTTCATGTGAGCTCTTAGCCCCAGCATGCTGGACCCCCAATAAACCGTTTGCTGTAGCTGAGTGAAAATGGTATACTCTTCTGGAATTAAAAGATGCTTTCTTTTGCTTGACTCTGCATAAAGATAGTCAGTTTCTGTTTGCTTTCGACTGGGTAGACCCAGAAACTGGAACGTCTGGTCAACTAACTTGGACTAAACACCCACAGGGGTTCAAAAATTCCCCCACTCTCTTTGATTCAGCCCTCCACAGAAATCTCAACAACTTCAGAACTACGCACCCCAAAGTCACTCTGCTTCAATATGTGGATGTCCTGCTACTGGCTGCCAACACCAAGTAAAACTGTGAGTCTGGGACCCAAGCACAATTATCTGAAATTGCTGAACTCGCGTATAGAGCTTCGGCCAAAAAGGCCCAAATTTGACAGCAAGAAGTAATCTTCCTGGGGTATTCCATTAGGGGCGGTAAATGATGGCTCACTGAACCCAGAAAACAAACTGTTGTGCAGATACCACTGCCATCTAACAGGGGACAACACAGAGAGTTTCTTGGGACTGCTGGCTTTTGCAGGTTATGGATACCTGGGTTTGTGTTCTTTGCGGCTCCTTTATACCCTCTGTTAAATGAGGATGCCCAATTCCAATGGACCCTTTAGCACCAGCAAGCTTTTTATAACATTTAAAACACTGACACTGAACTCCTCAACTTCACTGAGCCCAGCCTGCAATTTCAGAAAGCCCTACACTACATTAAAAATGTACATCAACTTACTCACCTTGGTTCAAAGAAACTGCAGGCATTCCTGAAGGATCAGGAACAGAGATTTCGACTAACTCACTCATAGTGAAAGGAAATAACTCACAAAAGCCTGTCGGTTCTGTCAATTGGTTAATGCTTACACTTCCAAGCTTCCTGCAGGAAAGCACCTACGAGGAACCAGACCAGGACAATTCTGGAAAGTGGACTTCACTGAAATTAAGCCAGCAAGGTATGGACTTAAATATCTCTTAGTCTTTGTAAATACAATTTCAGGATGGATTGAATCCTTTCTCACAAAAAAAAAAGAAGAAAAAAAAACCGCTGAAACGGTGGTCAAGTACATCCTGAAAGATATTTTTCTAAGACACGGCCTGCCTAAGGTAATAGGGTCTGTTAATTGAACGGTGTTCATGGCCCAGGTGAGTCAGAGCTCAGCCAGGACCCTGGGGATTAATTGGAAGTTACATTGTGCATATTGACCCCAGAGCTCAGGACAGGAAAAAAAAAATAAATAGAACCATTAAAGAGACCTAAACGAAATTAAGCTTAGAGACCGGCATAAAAGATTAGAGTATGTTCCTGCCTTATGCACTGTTTCATGCAAGAAATACTTGCTTGACAGACTAAAAGCTCTTGAAAGAACTCAGGGATACCTGTGGAAACAGCTGGCCACTGCCTACCACCCTGGGGACGAGGGGACTCCACATGGATATCAAGTAAGAGACTTCGTCTACATAAGACAACATCAGGTGTCATCCCTGGAACCCGGCTGAAAAGGACCATACCAGGTGCTACTTATAACACCTACAGTGGTATATGTAGACGGAATCACTTGCTGGATCCATGCCTCTCATCTCAAGCCTGCGCCCTCTCCAGACTCTGGCTGGATACTGGAAAAGAGTGGTAACCCTTTCAAATGGTGTATTCACCAGGTGGATAAGGCTATAGATTCTCCCCTTGGCCACAAGTAGTCCTAATGCTCATCAGCCCGTACAGCAGCGATGGCTAATCACAAATCCTACTAGACAAGAAGTATGATCTATCTCGCATACAGCCCCCTTAGGGACCTGGTGGCCATCTCTCCACCCAGATATTTGTCAGCTGGTTATAGGTCGTTCCTATTGGGATATCCCTGAAGAAGAGGATCCCACTAAAATTCCGTTAAATGCCTTCTGTACCATAGATAATGGAAACAAACATTATGGATGTAGGGACACACGAGCCAGATGCAGGTTGGCTAGCCTAGATTACTATGTTTTCCCGGTGGACTATCAAAACCACAAACAGCCATGGCTGTGTGGGGCAAAAGCCGACTTCTTCTGTAAGTCATGGGGATGTGAGCATACAGGGGCTGCCTGGTGGAATCCAAACTCCTCATCAAATTCAGTACACAGCATTGACCATATTACCAATTAGACAATCAAAACTGATGGCCCCCAGATGGGTCTCTAGATCCTCAAATACTGTGTGACCTTTTCAACTTCTGCAAGTGCTCAAAAGGGTGAAAGGAGATTCCCCTATGGGCAGGCCAATTCCCTTCTTCTCTCACATCCTGAACTATGCTTCTCCAATAGATCCTCACCCTCTGCCTTCTGCTCCAGAATCTCTGCTGTCACTCCCACCTCAGCAACCTGATTTCTCCCCTCCAATTTCTAGATCAAAACCCAAACCTCGGTTCTCAGACAATTGCCCCCTTGCTGAGGTAGCAGGTAGTGAGGCACCCCTCCACCAACTCACTCCTCTCTTCTTCTGTCAGTGCCCGCACCGGGTCCCACCAGGTCCTCTTACCAGCTATACCAAAGCTCAAACCAGCTGAGGAGAGCCCTCAGAACCCTATCCAAGATGTAATAAAAATGGCTTTTAAAGTTCCTTTGTCATCACTGAAAACAGGTTACTAAGAATTTAAAGTCCCTCAGAGACTTTTTGGGATACTCACTCCCGTCTTCCCCTCTGCTCTACCTGTTCTACTGCTCACGATTTTGTTGCTAGGAAAATCCCAAACCCCTTTCTCATTATTCTTTTACATCTCTCCTTTCTCATACACAGATCCATGTAGCTGCTCTCCCCCCCCGCCTTCCCCATCTTTCCCCTCTGTAAAAGGCCCACAAAAAAGTCTTAACTGACCTTCTCCAAAATTCTTCACCAAGGCTGACTTTAGGACTTTCAGCAAAAGAGTCCCTATAAAAGAGTTCAATGTAGACAAACTTCCTCTTTTAATGTTGCCTTTTCCTCTTGGCAACTGGCTGGAAAAATCAGCACTCCTAAGCTACACAGCCCCATACTAATTTTTCACAAAATATGTGAACAAGGCCTCTGGCCTTGAGCTGGGGCTTCACAGGGATGGCTACATTTGTAAGATAAAGAAGTTACCAACTGGACCCCATGGTAACAGCTGGCAGGGAGAAAACAAAAAAGAGAAGAAAAAAGCTCTCCCTCTCCTAGGTGTCCTTAAAAAGTTAACTTGCCCAGAACAGAGGAAAAAAAAAAAGAAACAAAAACTGCTTTTTGTGGACTTCTGCAGACTGTGAACTTCTGAGCCCCTTCCATTACATATTGGGGACAAAATTCTAAAACTACCTAAACTTGGGGTTCAAGGGATTAATTGATTACAAGAGAAGCAATGCCCTCTATATCCGGTTGCAACCAAATAGGACTGTTTCTCTGTTTTCGGTGCTATCTTAGGTGCCTTGCCCTGTCCATACCAACAAGAGTATTATTCTATATACTTAAACATTGTTTATGTTTTCATAAAATTGTCAACTGGTGCAATTAATTATGAAATGGTGCAGATGTTTCCCAGAGTGCTCTATCATGATGCAGGTTCATTAAGATCAAATAGCGGGGGGCATACAACCCGGTTCTGCCGGGAATCTGTATTCCTCACTTTAGCCATCCTATTAGGAATAGAAGTTGCTGCAGGGCTGGGCACAGGAACCACTGCCGTAGTCCATGGAACACAACAAATGACCCAATTAGAAGCAGCAATAGAACAAAGCTTCAAGATATTAAACCTCCATCACAGCCTTACAGGAATCTTTAAAATCTCTCTCTGAAGTTGTTTTACAGAAAAGGCGAGGGTTGGACCTCCTCTTCATGAGAAAAGGGGGCCATTGTGCTGTATTGAGGGAAGAATGTTGTTTTTATTCCGATCATACTGGTTGTAAAATTATCTATGAGTAAATTGAGAAGACACCTTAAAGCGCATCAACGAGAGAGAGAGGCCCCAAAAGGGTGGTTACAGTCTTCGTTCACACAGTCCCCCTGGTAAACTACGCTTTTATCAGCTTTGGCCGGTCCATTAATAATCATCATATTATTGCTAACTCTAGACCCTGTTTGCTCCACCGTGTAGTTTCATTTCTTCAAGCTCAAATTGGACAAGTTAAATTTTGGTTATCAGACAACAATATACCCCACTAGCAGACATAAAATGTGACACCCCTCAATGATCACTTTTATGATTAAACGTAACCAGAAGAAGAAGTGGGGAATGAAAGATTAATAAAATAGGTATTTGTCACTTCCTGTTTTTCTGTATTCTTAACAAAACACTATTGAAATCTTGAGAATTGTTTGGTAATCTTGTTCCCAGAATGTGCTGTCCCCAAATGCCAAACTGCAGAATGTAATCCCTCACTCAGTTGCACACAAACCGTCCATTCGCCCTGAACCACCAATAAACTTCCTTCCCTTCCCTCTCCAAGTTAAGTATGTAAGCTCTGCTTAAGATGTTCTAAGGGCTCTAGGCTCTATTCAAATTAGGTCTGAGCCCCAGCATTCTGGACCCCGAATAAACCCTTTGCTGTTGCATGAGACAGTCTCTTGGTTGTCTCTTCCTCCAATGCTAGAATGACTTTTACATTGGTACAATCATAAGTATGACCTTTGCTTTTTGTGTCCAAAATATTACTTTGATAAAATGAATATATAGATCAGGAGACATGAGTATTTCTTCCACCATTTCTTGCAGCAATATTTTGAAGACATAAAATTAGTATTGGGTGTACAAATAGGTGTACTCTGTGTCTATGAATATAGAGATAATTCATGAGTAGACCATACTGTGAATAAATAATATAACTAGTTCCAACTTTAAATAATGGATCGAATTGATATCTGAAAAAATACAGGAAATCTTATATTGATATACATACATTCATTCCAACGAGTTATACATCTAATAGTAATATTAGGGTTATGGTTTATCATGAAGAGTGTGTGAGTTTTGCTTCAAAAGTGATTATGGAAATCAAAAATAATGTGTTTGGGAAGAAGTCTCATGAAAAGACCAGTCAAGAAACATGGAGGAATACATGTGTTCTGAAGCAGGAAGTGATTGAAAGCGAAACAAATGCGTACAAATTTACTAACTTCTGGATGAAATATATATACTATGATGTGCATAAATTGAAGAAATAGTAATGAACCAGTGTTGAATAAAAACTAACATCAAAATATACATCATGTCCCATAGGAATCTACTTGCATTAATGTTAAACTGGATCAGTTACTGGAGAAATATTAGGATTTGTATGCAACAGTCACTGAAGTTAGTTTTCAGAACTAGGAAAAAACAATGTATTTCAGGTGAATGAATACTTCTGAGAATAATCTTGTGAAAAGTTTACTATAAATCCACATACATGAACATGAATAAATGTAGGGAGTGAATAATAAGATGCATATATTTCATATTTTAAAAAATCTGGAGAGTATATATATATATATATATATATATATATATATATATATATATACAAAACACAAACAAAGACATTAAAAAGTAGCAATATATATGCCAATCAAAATTCATCATGAAATATATATCATCAACAGATCCAAAAATATTAATTTTACTGAACATGGATTTATGTATAATGTTGTTCAACTAGGAAGCTCACTCACAGTTCGAATTTTCAGTTCCAAAAGCGTTTAGGAGGAGTGATCTCTTCTCACACTTTGTATCTGCCAAGTTAGCCACCTCACAGGAATGTACGTGTGATACCAGGTAAGATTCTATATGTGCATATGAAAATACATGTGCTGAATAGCCTACAGAGAAAGGGAAACAGAAATTCACATATTTGTTAACTTTCCAAACACATGGAGAACTATTTCAACAAAAAATTGACAAGATTTATAACTCCTAACCTATATCATGCAAAAGGCAAAACCAAATATACACCGTGCCTCCTGTGAACTGCTTGTATTTCTATTCTATTTGGGTTATTTTTCTCCATCATATTAGGATTTGTAGTCAGAGTCTAGTACGGTATGGGTTAGTATCAGGGGTTCAGTATTTCGAATGGAAAATTTGAAAATGAATCCAATGTGTATGTAAATATGTGCTACACAAAAATCTTCCCACTCTCATCCAGAACAATGCCTTGAGAATACCTTTGACCTAAGTAAGACACAATTAGAAGAGAAGAGTTAGAAAATCTGTGAATACATATCTGGAATGGAATATGCTCAGGAGTTCAAAACCTTGGAAGTGGTAGAGGAGTTTCCAAAAGTAAAGGACAGGGTAAACACTCTACAAACATGGAGGTCTACTGGCCTAGAGAATTCTTGAGAATCTGCCTGTGAGGTTGGGCACTTGAAACATATGTTGTTGTCAGGAGCTTTAGCTTCCTTTCTAGTGAGACCATCAAAGGTCTGACTGAATCTATGAGACCTGGAGGACATGGTTTCTTCTTTTTCAATGAACATGAGTCAGCAGTGCTGAATTCTCTCTTTTTAGGTAAACTGTGGCCACTGGGTTCTAAATGTCTACCATGTGGACTGTGAAACCATATGTTCATCCTCCATTTTCATGGTGTTTCTTGCTGTTGCACTGGGAGTTTTGTATTTGCTTCATGATATGCAAGGTTTTCAACTGGGACACAGTGCGGGAGGGAGTTCTGTAACGTGTGGTGGGTCAGGGTCTGCAGGAGAATAAAAGAACAAGACTTCTATCCCACATAGCTTGCCTCCTTGACTATAGCAACCTGATTCTGAACAATGTCCTGAAACTTCTCCATATATCAAGATGCCTTTACATATAAGGGTCTGCTGGCTTCACCATGTCAGTCACAAGCCATTTGGAAGCCAATGGCAGATCCACATGGCCACCCCACAGATGTTTTATCACACACCTGCCCACCATTGCTCTAGGCCCACTACTCAGCAGGATGCAACTTTCTGGCATCTCTGTTAAAAACCATTTTTATGAAAACCAGTCAATCAAGGCACTGTCTGGTATATTCATTGTTGGGAAAAGTATACACGGCAGCCATAACCCAGAGAAAATTCCCAACATGGCGCCTAAGGACTTTTTCTTCCTACCTTCTTCTTTCCTGCAGTGGCGTAAAAAGTTCCCACCCGTGTGAACTCTCCCGCCTCCTCCAATTTCAAATCTCGCTGGCGGAGAACCTTAGCCCCAATGAGAACAAATTCCTGGGCTCCGGAGGTGATATCAGAAAGAACTTGCCAATAAATGGGTTGCCTGCCATTTATCTAAGCCCTTCCATCTCCCCCTTAGTTATATATAAGCACACAGCTTTTTGCAATAAAATTGGAATTTTCTGGTGAAGTGTCTTTGCATGGGGAGTTCTTTCATTCTGGTGCCCAGTGAGAGGATACAGGTGAGCTCTTTCCAACAAGAGCCCCGTCCCCCACTCCGCCGAGACACTCTGCCCTAGTCCGCTCTTTTCAGACGCCAGCTTTCTGCACTCACCACTGATCTGATGTAAGTAATCCTCCCCTGACCCCGGCTCGCCAACTCCCTTCAGGCTGCCACTGGTTTTGTGACAGTGATCATCAGGCACACTCCAGATGCCTGGTAGGGGAGAGGAAATTCCTCCCACTAAGACCTTTACTAGTTGCAGTGGACCCTCTGGTGTTTCGTTTCTTTTTGGGGCATGAGGCTTCTGAGTTTACACGAGAGGCTTTATGGATTTTCCTGCTCCACTGCCTCTGCTGCTGCCGGCTAGAGTTGCTGTATCCTGTGGGGTTGCTGTGTCTGGCTGAAGCTGCCTCTCTGCTCTGCGAAAACTGAACTCCCGGCCTGGAATTGCATTCTGTCAGAGCCAGAGTTTTGTTTTCATTACTGAATTCTTCTGCTGCAGTTGAAAACTTTCCTGACGTCAGGTTGCCCTTGGCTCCAATTCCTTTTGGTTTCACAGATCGCACTTCACTGGTGATGACCAGGTAGTGCCCTCTGTATTTCCTCGTGATGGCTTGTCATTTTGGGGACGCCCACCTGACCCCCGTTTGCCCTGAGCTTCCTGGAAGCCGTTCCAGCCCGGGTTTTCTCTTTGTCTTTCTTGCTTACTCCTATTCTCTCTCTCTCTCTCTCTCTCTCTCTCTCTCTCTCTCTCTCTCTCTCTCTCTTTCTCTCTCTCCCATCTCTCCCTGTGACTATGGGCACCTCTTAGTCTGCACCTGAAGACTCACCTCTCAAATGTTTAATAAAAAATCTGGCCACACTCTCCCTCACACCAGACATCAAGCCCAAACTTTTAATCAAAATCTGTACCCATGATTGGCCTACATATCCACTGGATAATGGCAATCATTGGCCACCAGAAGGCTCCTTAGATCCAAACCTCTTCCGGGACCTTTTTAACTACTGCAAGCATCTGAAAAAGTGGAGGGAGATTCCCTGCATTTAAGATTTTAGCCTTCAAACACAGCACCCTGCTCTCTGCTCCTTTTGCCCTCCCTCTCAGGTCCTCTTTGCTTGAAAACCCCTCTCTTCCCCTACTTCTATTCCTGACTTCACAGATTCTTCCTCATTCGACCAAGCAGATGAACCCCCACCTTATCCCCCAGCCCCATCTGCCCCTCCTCTCCCGCTATACCTTCCTCTTCCTCTGCCTAATTCCATGGATCCTCCGCCTTCCTTTTCATCCCTCTTTCCTCCGCCCTCTTCTGCCTGCTCCACCTCCTCCTCCTCCACAGAGACACTCCCTTCCTCTCCCTCTCCTTCCTGTTCACCGCCTTCCTCTTTCAGTCCTCCTGTTACCAGGTCTAAGGGACGCCTTCCCACCCCCAAGACAATTGCACCCCTTCGTGAGGTACCTGGTCCCGAGGGTGTCATCAGAGTCCACGTTCCGTTTTCCATGTCGGACATTACTCAGCTAGAGAGGAAGTTAGGCTCTTTCACCACTGACCCCACCACTTACATTCGGGAGTTTCAATGGGTCCTGCAAGTATGTAGCCTCACTCATCATGACATCTACATGCTCTTGGCCAATACACTTCTCCCCAAGGAAAGGCAATGAGTCTGGGAGCTAGCCCAAGCCCATGCTGATGAAAATCATAGGACCAATCCTACCCACCCCACAGGCCCTCATGCTGTCCCAGAGCAGGATCGCCTATGGGATTACAAGACCCGTGAAGGCTTACAGTTTCGTGACCTTTTTACATCCTGTCTCTTGGCGGGGCTGAAAAAGGCCACCCGCAAGGCTGTTAACTTTCAAAAGGTGCAGGAGGTCATTCAAAGGAAGGAGGAAACACCTTCAGATTTCCAGGATAGACTAACCAAGGCCCTTCAACAGTACACAAAACTTGACCCAGAAACCCCAAATGGCCGTCATGACTTAATGACATACTCTCACTATTAAACGTCACCATTCACATATCACCCCACATTATTCTACCTCTCATTTCCTCATGATGTTCCTAGGGGCAAATACACCTCCTTCATGCAGTCTCCCACGACTATCTAAACCAGTTAACCCTGAGGTTTGGGACACAACTACACCCTCTATGGCTAAATGAAGTCCTATTCATATTGTCTTACACGACCCTTCAAGATATATTAGTCAACCACAATATCTACTCACAACCACAGCCTTCCTCGGATTAGAACCCATCATCCAGGATTTATTATGAAAGGGGTATCTTAGGCCTACACAATCTCCTTTCAACACCCCCCATTCTGGCAGTTAAGAAACCTAACGGGTCCTACAGGCTGGTTCAAAACCTTCACCTTGTCAACTCCTCTGTAGTCCCCATCCACCCGTTAGTGCCCAACCCTTACCCCTGCCTCTCTCAGATCCATGCCACTACTACCCACTTCTTGATCCTAGATTTCAAAGATGCATTCTTTTCTATTCCCTTGTCATCAGAATCTCAGGATATCTTTGCTTTTACGTGGACTGACCCTCACACCCGCCATTCTCGTCAGCTTACCTGGACTGTCCTCCCACAGGGATTCAGGGATAGGCCCCATCTCTTTGGCCAAGTTCTTGCCCAGGACCTCACATCCTTTCACCCGACCTGTCCTGACTCTACTCTCCTTCAATATGTCGATGACCTTCTTCTATGTAGTCGCTCTTGGGAACACTCTCAATCCCACACTGCTCAGCTTCTTAATTTCCTAGCATACAAGGGATATAGGGTGTCTCCCCACAAGGCCCATGTTTTCCAGTTTTTTCTCATCTATCTTGTTTTTTGCCTTACACCTAGGAAAAAGGAAATAACACTGGATAGGAGGCAACTCCTTTCTGATCTTCCAGTGCCCCATACGAAAGTCAAAATACTATCATTCCTAGGACTAGCATTTATTTTAGGGCCTGGATCCCAAATTATTCTCTTCTAGCCAAAAGCCTGTATGACCTAGCAAAGGGACCCCCTAGTGAATCTCTTGCCTCCTCCCCTAACTACCACTTCTGCAGGCTTCAGCAACTCCTCTTAAAGGCACCTGCCTTGCACCTTCCTGATATTTCAAGACCATTTCATCTATATGTCCATGAAAAAGGGGAGCAAGCATTTGGGGTCTTAGGTCAAAACTATGGGCCTACATTTGCACCTCTGGCATATGTGTCCAATAAAGTAGACCATACAATCTGTGGTTAGGCCCCTTGCTTAAAAGCTCTGGCTGCTGAACAAATTTTACACAAAGAAGCCTCTAAGCTGACTTTTGGGGCCCCTTGAACTATTCACTCCCCACATCACTTGAAGGATCTTTTAGCTTATAAGGGCCTTCAAACCCTTCCTCCATCCAGAGTTCTGTCGCTCCCCACTTCATTTCTTGGAAACCCTAATATTACTTTCCTCCCCTGCTCTGCACTGAACCCTGCCTCACTGCTCCCAATGACTCCCACGTCTAACACAACAATTCATAATTGCTTGGAAACCTTAGATGATTTCCTTCCCTGTCATTCTTCAATTTCTGAGGGACCACTCACCAAGCCTGACCTTATCTGGTTCACTGACGGCAGTTTCTTTAGGCAGAATGGCACTCATTACTCTGGACACACTGGAGTTTCAGCCACTGAGATTATAGAGGCCAAAGCTCTACCTTCAGGAACTACCAACCAGCAGACTGAACTCATAGCAGCCACTCGTTCCTGCCTTCTAGCACAAGGAAAATCCCTCACCCTTTATACTGACTCAAAATATGTCTTCCATATCTTATTTTCCCATGCTGCAATATGAAAGGAGCGAGGACTACTTACCACCAAAGGTAATGTGATCACTAATTCGGCTCTTATAAGCAATCTGATAGAGGCCTCCCACTTTCCCACCCAGTTGGGAGTTGTACATTGTAGGTCCCATCAGAAGGACGGCTCTCTTATCACTGAGAGCAATGCCAAAGCTGACCAGGCGGCACGAATGGCTGCCACCACTTCCAGTTATTGCCCCCATTGGGGGACATATAATGGCCACTTTAGACATCTCATCTGAAGCCACTACTTCTTCCAGTAAGAACAAGGATCTTTTCAAGTTCCTTTATACTCTATTCCATTCCGATTCTCAGTCTTTGACCCTCTTTTTACAGAGCTTCTTCTCCCTCACCCCCTCTGACAAAGCCATGCTACAGAATATAGCCTCTAATTGTCAGATCTGTCAGCGGACCAACCCTCATACTTTTTTAAGGCCCAAACCTTTCCCTTCCCACCAAGCCCGGGGACACATTCCCACTGCTGACTGGCAGGTACACTTCACCAACATGCCCAAAGTATGGCACACTAAATACCTCCTTGTCTTTGTGGACACTTTCTCTGGTTGGGTTCAGGCATTTCCCATTTCCAATAAAAGGCTTCCACTGTAGCTTCAATCTTTCTGACAGTCATCATCCCCAGGTTTGGAATGCCCACTTTCCTACAATCTGACAATGGCTCTGAGTTTATTTCTAGGATCACACAAAAGGTCTCTCAAGCCCTCTCCTTCAAGTGACATTTTCACTGTCAATATCACCTTCAGGCTTCAGGGAAAGTGGAAAGGGTAAATCGTACTCTAATGGAAGTCCTTACCAAATTGACAATGGAATTAAACTTAGACTGGGTCAAACTCCTTCCCTTGGATTTGTTTCGAATCAGAGCTCTACCTAAGAAACCATCTTTACTGTCTCCCTTTGAGATAAGGTATTCAAGACCTCTTATCCCCCCTGGGTTGGTCATTTCACAAGGACCTCTCACCCGAGATTTGTCTTTGCCTCTCTTGTTTTATCTTCGCTCGGAACTCTGGAAATATCAGGACTGGCTTCTTCTGGACCCAGTCCCCACTCCAAACACTCCTCCCTTAACAGCTGGGAGTCTAGTCTATTATAATACCCCAGAGGAGAACGGGCCTCTTGCCCCAAAATGGGAAGGCCCCTATCCTGTCATTCTCTGTACCCCCAACTCCACCTAACTCTCCTTATCAGACAACTGTCTCACCCCTTGGATTCACATATCTAGGTTGAAGCCATATCACCAAGAGGCCCACCTGATGACGACAGGACCACCCCAGAGGAACTCCAAGAATCACCTCCTGAACCTCCCCTTTACTCCTGCTCTCCACTCCCATCTCACCCATTTAAGTTGCGGCTAACACGGTGTTCCCCGCAGAACAATTCCTCTTAAAGAAGGCACAATGAGCTCTCCCAACACCCTAGTCTTCTCTAACTGCTTGTTTTTTGTGCTCTGCTTATTTTCTGTGCTCTGTCAGGACTGGTATCTACCCTCCTCTGCTACAATGTATTTTTTCACTCTTCGGGAATGATACTCAGAACATGGCATGCAGAATGTCCACGCAGTGGATGCAACTGTTTGCTTCATCCACAACTGCACATCTATTTCCCTAAAATTGTCACCTTCAAGGACCTTCGTCCCTGGTAGCTGGAACTGGCCTTTCATTTGCTTCCTTTTTCATCAAACCAAAGACTATTGTCATTGGTGGCCTGAGATATATAATGGGTGCCCCTATAAGTCATGCAGGTTCCATCATGAACGTGGTAGCTATTCTTACCACTCACTTGGTTACCATGAAGGGTGGACTTCTAGTTACCTAAAGTGGCATAAAGGCTCTTCATCCAATAACAATGGATGGTATACTTTAGATATACCTGACCCCAAGACCAAACGTTGGGACTATATTGAGTTTGCTGTCTATGCTCGGACAACCTCAGCCAGACCCACAATGTGGATGATTGTTGGCCGCACCCTGATTACGCCACCTAAGGCAACCATCCAGGTAGTCGAACACATTAAGGAGTCAGAATCAAAACTTCGAGATCTTATCCATAGCTCATTTAAAGAGGATTCAGAGCCTTCAACCCCCTCAGGTCCCCCTCCCACATGGCTCAATTTGCTACACCAAACTCTTTGATTATTAAACTCCCCCCCTCTTTCTGTGCCTACTTCTCAGTTCTTTCTCTGTGCTTCACTTAGTCGTCCACTTCTAGCAGCGGTCCCATTAGCGGCAGGAAATATTTCAGCAAAAACCTACAATTTCTCTAAGAAAGGAAAACCCCTACATGTGACACGTATCCCACTATGGGAAAATTGTTCCACCAATACTTTATTTCCTTTCATCTGTTTCCACCTGACAATAATGAATCCTTTACCAATTTGTTCCTTGAGCTTAAGCACCCAATCGAGCCCTGCGTTTATGCAACCTGGAAATTTCCTCTGGTGTAATGGGTCTTTAAGTACCTCAACGATCAATGTCTCTGGCATCTGTTTCTTGGTTACGGTAGTTCCTCAGCTGTCTTTGTATACTCCCATCGAATTCCGACAGGTGGCCCTACCTTCCTGCACCCTTAGGACAGTCTTTCTGCCGGTTCTGGTAGGCCTCACATTAACAACCTCAGTGGCGAGTCTCGAACTCTCTGGTGAAGCTATAGGTCATGCTCTATGGGCATCCAATGACCTGCAACAAAAACTGCAGGAAGCACTTGATAACACTGCTCAGTTTCTGGGCTCCTTGCAGTGACGGTTACTTCATTGGCACAACTGGCTTTACAGAACCGAAGGGCAATTGATCTTCTCATTGCAGAAAAAGGGGGAACATGCCTGTTCCTCAGAGAGGAATGTTGTCATTATGTTAATGAATCTGGCCTAATAGAAAAAAATGTTGTTAAATTGCAGGAATTATCAACCCAATTGCTTCCAATCCTTTCTTGCCATGTACTTACTACCAATCTTGGGGCCCCTTATTGGGATGCTCCTTTTTTGTGCTCTCTTGCCCTGCATAATGAAGTGCCTTCAAACCCAACTGAAAAAAAATTTCTAATCAAACATTCAACCAGCTTTTGCTTAGGCACTAGCAGCCTCTGATGACTGATGAACCCCCAACATCTCCAAGAGAACAGTTCACTCAGTGCTGAAGCTCACTACCAGGCACGATGGAATGCAACGGACATCAGACGGCGAGAGACAACGAGCTCGGAGAACCTTTTAATCTGCCATTCTGGATTAATGAGTCTTTATGTCCTTCTAAGTTTCCTCATGGCCCTTGGCCTCTTCTCTGTCAGTCCCCCAACATGGTACTTCTGCCAAAAATTGACCTTTGCTTTAATTTTTATCTTAATTCTGTTTTTATTCGCTCTGATCTTCTTCAGGTGCTGGTGATGCCATGTCCAGGCAACGCTTCCAGTATTTCCCAGAGTCTCTGAAACAGGACCAGTGACTGATACCAACAAACTCCTCCATCCAGGACTGGTTCAATGCCATCGACAACTTGAGGCTTCAGGGAACTTTCATAGACTTCACCCCTATGGAAGTAGCTGTCTGTAGCCACTGGGTTTTCTTTCTGGCTGCCATGATATCCCCAGACCTGCCCCCTGAGAATTCCTCCATTTCCCATTCTAGGCCCTACAGCGCCCCCAAACAGCAAGAAGCAGCCGGATCTGACCAACGACGCCACACTTCCTAAGAAAACAAAAAGGGAGGAATGTTGGGAAAAGTATAAACGGCAGCCATTCCCCAGAGTAAAAACCCCAACATGGTGCCTAAGGACTTTTTCTTCCTACCTTCCTCTTTTCTGCAGTGATGCAAAAAGTTCCCGCCCGTGTGAACTCTCCCGTCGGCGCCAATTTCAAATCTCTCTGGCGGGAAACCTTAGCCCCAATGAGAACTAATTCCTTGGCTCCGGATCTGATATCTGAAAGAACTTGCCAATAAATTGGTGCCCTGCCATTTATCTAAGCCCTACCATCACCCCTTTAGTTCTATGTAAGCACACAGCTTTTTGCAATAAAATTGGAATTCTCCTAGCGAAGTGTCTTTGTGTGGGGAATTCTTTCACTCATGATCAGCAACAGGATATCCAAAGGTTCTCCAGTGCCACCTGGTCTGGGAATTTCAGAAATTTGATGGTATTTATTTAGCCATTTTTGAAGGATGAAGTTGGAGTTACTGTGGGTTTCAATTCATGCAGGAAACATTTTATGGTGAGGAAGCTCATTTCAATGAAATCTCTGGAGAACACTCACAGGCAAGCTTCCCAAAGAGTGGCCAAAAGTTCACATGAAGCCAGGATCACTGAGGTCTACAATGTGAGGTCCATGTGTGTTTAGACTCTCAACTTTGGCTGCCAAGTCTTTAAGAATAAAATCATGTGATATCCTGGCTGAGATTCCCAGTGCCCTGTGGAAAGCCTCCCTGGACCTCTATCTCAGTTTCCAAGGGCGATTCTGATGCGTGGCCTTCTAAAATCCCAACACATTTCATGGCAGTACTTCTCTGAGGTCAGTTCCAGAACTCAGTCTCTAAGAGGAATCACACCAGAGTTCAAGCCCAGGTAGGCCCAGTCATCTCTTCCAACCGCCACAAAAATGACCACAATGAAAACCAAAACACACCCACAGGGCCCTCATCTTCTTACATATAGACACTCATCATAACTTCTGGCTGGAGTTTTCCATGAGGGGTGCAGCCCAAGACGGTGTGAAAAATAAGCTCCCTTGCAGCTCATTTGCCTAAAGTCCGGGTGGCCTGGAAACCCTTCTTGTGAACCAGGAGTGATCAAATAGGCCTGCTGTTAATACTGCTCTGCATCTCCAATTTGAGGCCTACTGAATGTCAGGTATAGATTCTTTATATGATTGGGAGTCATGAGACAAACCAAAAACCTCTAGGCTAGCCTCCACAGGGCTTTGAAGAACTCATTTTACCCAAAGGATGCCTATTCTCACTTGATGGGCCTCAGGAACCTTAGAAATGAAGTCAAGAGACTTCATTCACAATAACTGCTCTTTTGGCAATTTTGGTTTTGGATGCACACATGGGATCTGTCTTTGGATTAATCAGGTGCTGAGAATCTAAGCCACAGCCTCACACAGGGCCAAGAGGCTGATTCAGACACATCCTTTTCCAAAGCAATTAAGCAAAGAGCCACAGGTGATGCCTATTCATTTCCATTTGAAAACTGTTTTCTTCAGGGTTCACAAAGGGGTGGCCTGAGGCAAAGACCTTCCTGACATTCAGGGCAACAGAACAATAGGTAAGAAAAAGTCCAAAGCAGGGTTTCTCCAATGAGACTTTCCTGGTCACACTGATATCTGAGTTTTCTGAGATGCTCGCCATTTCCTCCAGCTATCCAGTACATGGACATGTCACAGAGCTTGCAGGTGGTACATATTTTGGACAAAAACCATGAGTCTATTCTGGAGAGTGGCGAGAATTCAGGAAGAAAACAGGAACTTAGGAAGTTAGCAGATGTTGCCCATTTATAAGGCAAGCGGCAGTCCATTCATAAATTGGGCAGGATGAATGCTGGGAAGCTTTCTAGTATACAGGACACATTAATTGTTGCATTCTCTTTTCTAATGTCTACAACCACGGACACAGTAGCATACACAGACATAGAAACACTCGCCTTGTCAAACGTCTTACTAGAAGCAGTCAACTACAAATCAAAGAAAAAAACGCCTTTCCTACCTATTCTCAGATCATGAGACAAAACCACAAAATCACACCCACACCCACGAAGGCACATCCTTCCCCCATTAAACTCTGTGACTATCCAGAGTTTCCTCTGACTGGTGGGCCACAGTATGTTCCCCCGAAATGGCCTGTCTTGTCTCAGATCTGCTCTTCTTTCCCAACTCTGTGAAGTTTTCAGGAGCCAGTGGCCAACCACTACCTGCTTTCTCAGGAAAGGCCCCTATTCAGAGCTCTCCTGGTATTTGGCCATCCTCATATCTTAAGGTACCAAGAAAGACTAACACTCTCCTTTGTAAATCCAAACAAGTTAAACCCCTGGGCCTGAGACTTGACTGGCTCCGGGTGCCTGGCATCCTGGATCCCAAGTTCAGAGAGTTCCATCACCAAGGAAGTGAGGTAGGTCAATGCTTCAGGAACTGAATGAGGTCACTTCCTTGGCAACCACTTTGTCCTAACAGTTGCTTTCAAGTGTCCCATTATATGGAGGCTGCCCCTACTTCCTATGACATTTTCACAAGTTAGAATGGTATATAAACCATGGGCACCCGGGAACAGCTCTCCACCTAGGACTGGTTTGGACCATCTTCTCTACATTAAGAAGAGAGAGGCTGATGCATACATATCCCTTCATGCTGACCAGGTTGTTTGCCATAGAAGATGACTTTTCTCTCTCAAGTTTTCATAGCTGCCCACATCTTCTCAAGGCATCCTTTCTGCATGGATCTTTGACGTTCTCAACAGGTGGAAGATCGCCTACATTCATGTATTGTAAGACCAACTCTGTCGCTGCTCTTCTGTAAAGTTAGATTGACGGAACAGTGTATGGTTAGGGTTAATAACATGTTCAATTTGGGTTAGGAATCTTTCTGCACGATGAATAATGGTATTGGGAAACTATAATATTTACAAGAATATATAGGTGAAATATAAGTATAAAAACAGAAATCCAGGGAAGATATGAAGCCCAGAAGGGCATTGCACCCTTAATTGGTATGCTTAGCTTTGAATTATGTTCTGCACAAATGTCTCAGATAAATCGATGTACAATGGCATAGGACCTTGTACCTTTGATGATTGAATGTCAAAGAGAACATCCACTCAAAATGGGATAGTAGGTAGAATTAGGAAGATGGTCGGTAGGTTTAGAAAGAAGAGTGAGTATAGGATTTAGACCAAAACTTCTTAAGCAATAGGGTTTCGGTTAGAGAGTGAATGTAAATTTCAGCACACATGAAGTGTAAGTCACAATGATGAACCGGGGAAATATGTAGGATAGCAGATATAAATAGAGACATTACTAAATCAGGTAAAGTATAAAATGAGTGATAGGATTAGACATTTTCAACAGGCATGAGGTTGAATATATAATCTTAGGAAGAAACAAATATGTAGTCACCAATAGGATTGATATTTGAGAGCATTAGGCAACCTGGACATGGAAGTTTATGTAATCCATGCTCACTTTCCATTTAGGCTTTGGTACAATCTTAAGGGTGACTTTTTTTTTGTCTAGAATATTACTGTGATAAAATGTATATGTAGATCTGGTGACATGAGTATTTCTTCCACCATTTCTTTTAGGAATATTTTGAAGATGTATAAATTAGTATCTAAGGTAAAATAGGTGTACCCCTTGTCTATGAATAGAGAGATAATGCATTAATAGACCATACAGTTAATAAATAATATAACTGCTTCCACTTTAAATAATGGATTGAATTGATAACTGAAAATATATAAGGAATCATATTTTGATATAGAATCATTCATAACAACTAGTTATACTTCTAATTGTAATATTAGGGTTATGGCTTTTCATGAAGAATGTGTGAGTTTTGCTTCAAAATGATTATGAAAATCAAAAATAATGTGTTTGGAAAGAAGTCTCATGAAAAGACCAGTCAAGAAACATGGAGGAATACATGTTTTCTGAAGCAGGAAGTGATTGAAAGTGAAATAAATACTTATAAATTTGTGAACTTGTGAATGAAATATATATACTGTAATGTGCATAAACTTAAGAAATAGTAATGTACCAGTGTTGAATTAAAACGAACTCCAAAACACATATCATGTCCCATAAGAATCTACTTGCATTGATGTTAAACTGTGTCAGTTACTCTAGAAATATTAGGAGTTATATGCACCATTCACTGAAGTTAGTTTTCAGTACTAGGAAACAAATATGTATTTCAGGTGAATGAATATTTCTGAGTATAATCTTGTTAAAAGTTGATTATAAATCCACATACATGAACAGAAGTTATTCACTCCAAACCCAACAAACCGCCATTCCTACCTATTCTCAGAACATGAGACAAAATCCGCAAACTCACACCCACACCCTCAAAGTCACCTACTTCCTGCAACTAGGTCTATGACAATCTGGAGTGTCCTCTGACTGGTGGGCCACACTATGTTCCCCTGAAATGAACTGTTCTGTCTCAGAACTGATCTCCTTGTCCAACTCTGTGAAGTTGTCAAGAGTCAGCGGTGAGCCACTACCTGCTTTCTCAGGAAAGACCCCTCTTCAGAGCTTTTCTCACATT
Source organism: Callospermophilus lateralis (assembly GCF_048772815.1). Classification (NCBI taxonomy): domain Eukaryota; kingdom Metazoa; phylum Chordata; class Mammalia; order Rodentia; family Sciuridae; genus Callospermophilus; species Callospermophilus lateralis. Next base: position 405,889 of record NW_027511395.1, read on the forward strand.
TGGCCATCCTCACATCAGTAGGTACCAAGAAAGAGTGAATCTGTCCATGCTAAATCCAAACAAGTGAGACCACTGGGACTGGGACTGGGACTGGGACTGGCTCTGGGTGCCTGGCTTCCTGGATCCCATGTTCAGAGAGTTCCATCAACAAGGAAGTGTGGTGAGGTCACTTTCTTCAGAAACTGAATGAGGCCACTACCTTGGCAACCACTTTGTCCTAATAGTTGCTTCCAATGGTCCCATGAGATGGAGGCTGCCCCTACTTCCTGTGACACTTTCACAAGTTAGAATGCAATATCAACCATAGGCACCCAGGAACAGCTCTCCACACAGGCCTGGTTTTGTCCATCTTCTCTACATTAAGAAAAGAGGGGCTTATTCAGACACTACCCTTTATCCTGACCAGGTTTTTGCCATGAATGATGACTTTTGCTCACTCAGGTCCTTCATATCTGCCTACATCTTCTTCAGGGATCATTTATTCATGGACCTTTGAGGTCCTCAGCTGGAGGAAGACCACCTACATTCCTGTATTTTAAGACCAACTCTGTCCCTGCTCTTCTGTAAAGTTAGATTGAGGGAACTGTGTATGGTTAGGGTTAATAACATTTTTGATTTGGGTAAAGAGTCATTCTGCTGGATGAATTATAATATTGGTAAACTTTAAGATTTATAAAAATATAGAGGTGAAATATATGTATGAAAACAGAAATCTAAGTAATATTTGAAGCCCAGAAGGGCATTGGGCCCTTGATTGGGATACTTTACTTTGAATTACATTCTACTAAGATATCTCAGATAAATCGATATACAATGGCATAGGACCTTGTACCTTGGACGATTGAATGTTGAAGGGAACATCTAGTCAAAAAGGGATAGTAGGTAGGAATAGGAAGATAGTTGGAAGTTTTAGGAAGAAGAGTGTGTATAGGATTTGGAATAAAAGTTCTTTAACAATAGGGTTTTGTTTAGAGAGTGAATGTCAATGTCAGCACATGTCAAGTGTCAGTAACAATGGTGAACTTGGAAAAATATGTAGGAAAGCAGATATCATTAGAGAGATTAGGAAATCAGGTAAGGTATAAAGTCAATCATAGGACTAGACATTTTCAACAGGGTTGAGTTTGAATATATAATCTTAGGAAGCAACAAATATGTAGTCACCAATATGATTGACATTTGAGAGCATTAGGGAACCTGGACCTGGATGTTTTTAGTAATCCATGTTCACTTTCCATTTAGGCTTTGATACCATCATATGGTGTCTTTTGCATTTTTGTCCAGAATATTTCTGTGATAAAATGTATATGTAGATGATATATTTCATATTTTGAATAGTTTGGAGAGTGTGTGTATATATATATATATATATATATATATATATATATATATATATATATATATATATATATATAACCACTGAGACATTAACAATTAGCAATATATATTCCAATCGAAATTCATCATGAAATATATATCATCCACTAATGAAAAAATATTTATTTTACTGAACATGGATTTATGTATAATCTTGATCTCTTAGGAAGCTCACACATAGGGTGAATTTTCACTTCCAACAGTGTTTCTGCTGAGTGATCTCTTCTCACAACTTGTATTTGCCAAGTCAGCCACCTCACAAATATGTACGTGTTATACCAGGTAGGATTCTATATGTGCATATAAAAATACATGTGCTGAAGAGGGTACAGAGAAAGGGAGACAGAAATTCACATATTTGTTAACTTTAAAACACATGGAGAACTATTTCAATTAAAAATTTACTAGATTTTTTACAGCTGCCTTTTATCCTGCAAAAGGCAAGTCCAACTATACTCCATGCCTCTTCTGAATTTTTTATTTCTATTCTGTTTTGGTGTTTTCCTTATCATATTAGGATTAGTAGTCAGAGTCTAGTAGCGTATGGATTAGTGTCAGGGATGCAGTATTTCGAATGGAAAATAGGAAAATGAATCCAATGTGTATGCAAATATGTGCTACAAAACAATCTTCCCACTCTCATCCAGAATAATGCCTTGACATTACTTTTGCCCCAAATAACACACAAATAGAGGAGAAGAGTAAAAAATCTGTTAATATATATATGGAATGGAAAATGCTCAGGGTTTCACAACATTGGATGTTTTAGAATAGTTTCCAAAAGTAAGGGACAGGGTAAACATTCCACAAACATGGAGCTCTTTCGGCCTAAAGACTTCTTGAGGAACTGCCTCTGAGGTTTGACACTTGAAATATATATTGTTGTCAGGAGCTTTAGATTCTTTTCTAATGAGACCATCAAAGCTGCGTCTGCATCTATGTGACCTGGAGGACATGGTTTCTTCTTTTCCAATGAACATGAGGCAGCAGTGCTGAATTCGCTCTTTGTTGGTAAAATGTGGCCACTGTGGGCTAAGTGTCTCCCCGTGTGGACAGTGAAGCCATTTTTTCGTCCTCCACTTTTCGTGGTTTTTCTTCCTGCTGCATTGGGAATTTCATATTTGCTCCACAAAATACAAGGAGTTCAACTGGGACACAGTGCTGGAGCGGGTTCTGTCACGTGTGTTGGGTCAGGGTCTGCAGGGGAATGCATCAACCAGGCTAATATCCCACAGAGCTTGCCCCCTTATACATAGCAACATGATTCTGAACATTGCCCTGAAATCTCTCCATATAACAAGATGCATTTACAAATAAGCTTCTGTTGGCTACACCATGTCAATCACAAGCCATTTGGAAGCTAATGGCAGATCCACATGGCCCCACAACAGATGTATTATCACACACCTGGACACCACTGCTCTAGGCCCACTAATCAGCAGGCTCCAACTTACTGGCAAATCTGTTCTACACCATTTTCATGAAACCCAGTAAATCAAGGCACTGTCTGGTACACTCATGATCAGCAACAGGACATCCAAACGTTCTCCAGTGCCACCTGGTCTTGGGAATTTCAAAAATTTCATGGAATTTATCTAGCCGTTTTTCAAGGAAGATGTTGAAGGCACTGTGGGTTACAATTCATTCAGGAACCATTAAATGGTAGGGAAGCTCATTTCAATGAAAACTCTGGAGAACTCTCACAGGCAAGGCTTCCCAAAAAGTGGCCAATAGGTCACATGAAGCCAGGCCTATTGCAGTCTACAATGTGAGGTCCATGTGTGTTTTGACTGTCAACTATGGCTGCCACGTCTTTCAAAATAAAATCATGTGATATTCTGGCTGAGATTCCCAGTGCTCTGTGGAAAGCCACCCTGTTCCTAGATCTCACTTTTCTTTCCAAGGGCGACTCTCATGCGTTGCCTCCTAAAATCCTAACACAATTAATGGCAATATTTTTCTGATGTCAGTTCCAGAACTCAGTCTGTAAGGGGAATCACACCAGAGTTCAAGCCTGGTTTGGTCCATCTTCTATACATTAAGAAGAGAAATGTTGATTCAGACACATCCCTTCATCTGACCAAGTTGTTTGCCATGGAATATGACTTTTGCTTTCACAGGTCCTTCATAGCTGCCTATATCTTCTCCAGGGATCATTTCTTTGTTGACCTTTGAGGTTCTCAGCAGGTGGAGGATCCTCTAAATTCCTGTATTGTAAGACCAACTCTGTCCCTGCTCTTTCGTAAAGTTAGATTGAGGGAACAGTGTATGGTTAGGGTTAATATCATGTTCCATTTGGGTTAGGAATCATTCTACGGGATGAATTATGGTATTGGGAACCTGAAATATTCATAGGAATATAAGTGTAATATAAGTATGAATACAGAAATCTAGGTAAAATTTGAAGCCCAGAAGGTCTTTGGGCCCTTGACTGGGATTCTTAGCTTTGAATTATATTCTGCACAGATGTCTCAGATTAATCAATAGACAATGGTAGCGTTCCTTGTACCTTGGATGATTGAATGTCGAAGAGAACATCCACTCAAAAAGGGATAGTCGGTAGGATTAGGAATTTGTCGGAAGAGTGAATATAGGATTTGGTCCAAAAAATCTTTAGCAATAGGGTTTTGGGTACAGAGTGAGTGTAAATGTGAGCACATGTGAAGAGTCAGTCACAATGATGAACTGGGGAAAATATGAAGGAAAGCGGATAATAATAGAGACATTAGGAAATCAGGCAAAGTATAAACTGAGTGATAGGATTAGACATTTTCAACTGGCTTGATGTTGAATATATAATCTTAGGAAGAAACAAATATGTAGTCACCAATCGGGTTGACATTTGAGAGCATTAGGCAACCTGGACATGGATGTTTTTCGTGATCCATGCTCACTTTCCATTTAGGCTTTGGTACAAACTTAAGTGTGATCTTTGTAATTGTGTCCAGAGTATTACTTTGATAAAATGTATATGTACATCAGGTGATATGAGTATTTCTTCCACCATTTCTGGGAGCAATATTTTGAAGATGTATAAATAAGTATTGGGGGTATAAAAAGGTGTACCCTGTGTCTATGAATATAGACATAATGCATGAATAGACCATACTGTGAACAAATAATATAACTTTTTCCAACTTTAAATAATGGATTGAATTGATATCTGAAAATATACAGAAAATCTATATTGATGTACAATCCTTCATTCCAACCAGTTATACATCTAATGGTAATATTAGGGTTATGGTTGATCATGACGTGTATGTGAGTTTTGCTTCAAAGGTGATTATGGAAATAGAAAATAATGCGTTTGGAATGAAGTCTCATGAAAAGACTGTGAATCAGGCGGTATAGTGATACCAGACTTCAAACTATACAACAGAGCAATAGTAACAAAATCAGCATGGTACTGTACCAAAACAGGCGGTTGGACAAATGGCACAGAATAGAGGACACAGAAACCAATCCACTAAACTACAACTATCTTGTATTTGATAAAGAGGCTGAATGCACACAATGGAGAAATGATAGCAGCTTCAACAAATGTTGCTGGGAAACCTGGAAATCCATATGCAACAAAATGAAACTGAATCACTTTCTCTTGCCATGAACAAAAGTTAACTCAAAATGGATCAAGGAGCTTGATATCAAATCAGAGACACAGTGTCTGACACAAGAAAAAGTTGGCTATGATCTACATACTGTGCGGTCGGGCTTCAAATTTCTTAATATGACACCCATAGCACAAGAGTTAATAACTAGATTCAACAAATGGGACTTACTCAAACTAAAAAGTTTTTTCTCAGCAAAAGAAACAATAAGAGAAGTAAATAGGTAGCCTACATCTTGGGAACAAATCTTTACTCCTCAAACTTCAGATCGAGCCCTAATATCCAGAGTATACAAAGAACTCAAAAAATTAGACAATTAGATAACAAATAACCCAATCAACAAATGGGCCAAGGACCTGAACAGACACTTCTCAGAGGAGGACATTCAATCAATCAACATGTACATGAATAAATGCTCACCATCTCTAGCAGTCAGAGAAATGCAAATCAAAACCACCCTAAGATATCATCTTGCTCCAGTAAGATTGGCAGCCATTATGAAGTCAAACAACAACAAGTGCTGGTGAGGACGTGACGAAAAGGGTCCACTTGTACATTGCTGGTGGGAGTGCAAATTGGTGCAGCAAATTTGGAAAGCAGTATGGAGATTTCTTAGAAAGCTGGGAATGGAACCACCGTTTGACCCAGCTGTTAACCTTCTCGGTCTATTCCCTAAAGACCTAAAAAGAGCATGCTACAGGGACACGGCTACATCGATGTGCATAGCAGCACAATTCACAATAGCAAGACTATGGAACCAGCCTAGATGCCCTTCAATAGACGAATAGATAAAAAAAATGTGGCTTTTATACAAAATGGAGTATTACTCTTCATTAAAAAATGACAAAATCATAGAATTTGCAGGGAAATTGATGGCATTATAGCAGGTTATGCTAAGTGAAGCTAGCCAGTCCTTGAAAAACAAATGCCAAATGTCTTCTTTGATATAAGGAGAGTAACTAATAACAGAGTAGGGACAAAGAGCCTGAGAAGATCAACACTAAACAGGAATGAGAGGTGGGAGGGAAAGGAAGAGAGAAGGGAAATTGCATGGAAATGGAAGGAGACCCTCAGGGTTATACAAAATTGCATACAAGAAGAAGTGAGGGGAAAGAGGAAAAAAAATCAAGGGAGAGAAATGAATAACAGTAGAGAGGGTAGAGAGAGAAGAGGGGAGGGGAGGGAAGAAGAGGGGGATAGTAGAGGAGAGGAAAGGCTGCAGAATACAACAGACACTAGTATGGCAATATGTAAATCAATGGATGGGTAACTGATGTTGTTCTGCAATGTGTATGCGGGGTAAAAATGGGAGTTTATAACCCACTTGAATCAAAGGGTGAAATATGATATATCAAAAACTATGTAATATTTTGAACAACCAACAATAAAAATTTAAAAAAAAAGAAACCTGGAGGAATATATGTGTTCTGACGCAGGAAGTAATTGAAAGTGAAACAAATGTCTATAAATTTATGAACTTGTGGATAAATATATATCTTATAATGTGCATAAACTGAAAAAATAGTAATGTACTAGTGTTGCATAAAAATGAACGTCAAAATACACAACTTGTCACATAGGAATCTATTTGCATTAATGTTAAACTGGGTCAGATACTGTAGAAATATTAGGATTTGTGTGCACCATTCACTAAAGTTATTTTTCAGTAAATAGGAGACAAATATGTATTTCAGGTGGATGAATATTTTTGAGAATAATCTTGTGAAAAGTTTATTATAAATTCACATACATGAACATGAATGAATGTGGGGAGTGTATAATAAGGCATATATATTTAATATTTTGAAAAATCTGGAGAGTGTGTGTGTATATGTATATATATACATATACACACACACTCACACACAAAACACACACAGGAACATTAAAAATTAGCAATACATATGCCAATCGAAATTCATCATGAAATATATATCTTTCACAGATACAAAAGTATTTATTTTACTGAACTTGTATTTATGTATAATGTTGTTCAACTAGGAAGCAAACACATAGATTGAGTTTTCTGTTAAAACAGTGTTTAGGAGGAGTGATCTCTTTTTACGATTTGTATCTGCCAAGTCAGCCACCTCATAAGAATGTATGTGTGATACCATGTAGGATTCTATATGTGAACCTAAAAAATACATGTGCTGAATAGGCTTCAGAGAAAGGGAGACAGGAATTCACATATTTGTTAACTTTAAAAACACATGGAGAACTATTTCAATTAAAAATTGACTAGATTTATAACACCAACACTTTATCAGGCAAAAGGCAAGTCTAACTATACACCATGCCTACTCTGAACTGCTTCTATTTCTATTCTCTTTGGGTTGTTTTTCTCCATCATATTAGAATTAGTAGTCAGAGTCTAGTCTGGTTTTGGTTAGTGTCATGGATTCAGTATTTTGAATGGAAAATTAGATAATGAATCCAATGTGTATGCAAATATGTGCTGCACAAAAATTTTTCCACTCTCATCCAGCACAATACCTTGAAATTATCTTTGCCCCAAGTAAGACACAATTAGAGTAGAAGAGTTAGAAAATCTGTGAATACATTAAGGGAATTTCATGGTATTTAACTAGCAATTTTTCATGGATGAAGTTGGAGGCACTGTGGGTTTCAGTTAATTCAGGAACCATAAAATGGTGAAGAAGGTCATTTCAATGAAAGCTGTGGAGTACTCTCACAGGCAAGTCTTCCCATAGAGTGGCCAAAGGCTCATATGCATCCAGGCCCATTAAGGTCTACAATGTGACGTCCATGGGTGTTTTGACTCTCAACTATGGATGCCTAATCTTTCAGAAAAAAATCTTGTGATATCCTGGCTGAGATTCTCAGGCTCTGTGGAAAACAAACCTGGTCCTTGATCTCAGTTTCCACGGGCGAATCCCATGCGTGGCCTCCTAAAATCCGAACACAATTCATGGCAATATTTCTCTGAGATCAGTTCCAGAACTCAGACTCTAAAGGAATGACACCAGAGTTCAAACCCAGGTAGAACCAGTCATCACTTCCAACCGCCACACAAATCCCCACAATTAAAACCAAAACACTCCCACAAAGCCCTCATCTTTTTCCATATAGACACTCATCATAACCTGTGGCTGGAGTTTTCCATGAGGGACTCATCCCAAGAAAGTGTACAAAATAAACTTCCTAGCCCCTCATTTGCCTAAAGTCAGGGTTGCCTGGACACCCTTCCTGAGAACCAGGAGTGACCATAGGCCTGACGTAAATACTGCTCTGCTTCTCCAATTTGAGGCCTACTGACTGTCGGGTTTAGATTTTTTATCTGAATTGGTGTCATGAAAAAACCCAAGCACCTAAAGACTTGCCACTGCAGAGTTTTGAAGAACTCATTTGACACAAAGAATCCCTATTCTCACTAGATGGATGTCAGGAACCTTATAGAGAAAGGCGAGAGACTTCATCCACAAAGACTTCTTTTTGGGCCATTTTGGTTTTGGAAGCACACATGGAATCTTTCTTTAGATCCATCAGGTGCTGAGAATATAAGCCACAGCCTCACACATGGCCAAGAGGCTGATTCACAAACATCCCTTTCCAAAGCAATTAAGCAAAGAGGTACAGGTGATGCCCATTAATTTACATTTGAAAACTGTTTTCTTCAGGCGTCCCAAAGGGGTGGCCTGAGGCAAAGACCTTCCTGACATTCAGGGCAACAGAACAATAGGTAAGCAAATGGCCCAAAGCAGGGTTTCTCCACTTAGACTTTTTTGGTCACACTGATATCTGAGTTTTCTGATATTCCCCCAATCCCTTAAGCTATCCAGTACATGGCCATATCACAGAGCTTGGAGATGGTACATATATTGGACACAAAACCATGAGCCTATTCTGGAGAGTGGCCCAAATTCAGGAAGAAAACAGGAACTTAGGAAGATAGTAGGTATTACCCATCCATAAGGCAAGCCAAAGTCCATTCATTAATTGGGCAGGATGAATGCTGTGAAGCTTTCTACTAGACAGGACACATCCATTGATGCATTCTCTTCTCTAATGTCTACAACCATGAACACAGTGGGACATACAGACATAGAAACACTCATCTTGTCAAACGACTTACTAGAAACAGTCCCCTCCAAACCAAACAAACCGCCTTTCCTCCCTACTCTCAGAACATGAGACAAAACCATAAACTCCCACCCACACCCACAAAGTCATGTCCTTCCCCCAAGTAGGTCTGTGACTATCCGAAGTATCCTCTGACTGGTGGGTCTTAGTATGTTTTCCGGAAATGGCCTGTCCTGTCTCAGATCTTGTCTCCTTGGTCAACTCTGTGACGTTGTCAGGTGCCAGTGGTGAGCCACTACCTGCTTTCTGAGGAAAGGGCCCTCTTCAGAGCTCTGCTGGCATTTGGCCATCCTCACATCAGTAGGTACCAAGAAAGACTGACACTGTCCTTGGTAAATCCAAACAAGTGTGCCTACTGGAACTGGGACTGAGAGTGGCTCTGAGTGCCTGGCTTACTGGACCCCAAGTTCAGAGAGTTTTTTTCCCAAGGAAGTGAGGTAGGTCACTTCCTCCAGGAACTGAATGAGGTCACTGCCTTGGCAACCACTTTGTCCTAACAGTTGCTTCCATAGGTCCCATGAGATGGAGGCTGCCCCTACTTCCTGTGACACTTTCACAAGTTCAAATAGTGTATCCACCCTACTCACCTGGCAATAGCTCTCCACACAGGCCTGGTTTGTTCCATCCTCTCTACATTAAGATCAGAGAGGCTGATTCAGACACAACCCTTCATCCTGCCCAGGTTGTTTGCCATGGAAGATGACTTTTGCTCTCTTAGGTCCTTCATAGCTGCCTACATCTTCTCCAGGGATAATTTCTGCATGGACTTTTGAGGTTCCCAGCAGGTGGAAGATTCCCTACATTCCTGTATTGTAAGACCAACTCTGTCCCTGCTCTTCTGTAAAGTTATATTGAGTGAACAGTGTATGGTTAGGGTTAATAACATGTTTGATTTATGTTAGTAATCATTCTGCAGGATGAATAATGGTATTGGGAACCTGCCTTGTTAATAAGAATATAGAGGTGAAATATAAGTATGAAAACAGAAATCTAGGTAAAATTTGAAGCCCAGAAGTGCATTTGGCCCTTGATTGGGATACTTAGCTTTGAATTACGTTCTGCACAGGTGTCTCAGATAATTCAACATACAGCGTCATAGGACCTTGTATCTTGGATGATTGAATGTCGAAGAGAACATCCAGTCCAAAAGCGATAGTCAGTAGGATTAGGAAGATAATTGGTAGGTTTAGAAGGAAGAGTTAGTATAGGATTGATACCAAAAGTTTTTTAGCAATACGGTTTCGGGTAGAGAGTGAATGTATATGTCAGCCCATGTGAAGAGTCAATCACAATGATGAACTGGGATAAATATGTAGGAAAGCAGAAATCAATAGAGACATTAGGAATTCAACCAAAGTATAAAGTGAGTGATAGAATTAGATATTTTGAACAGGGTTGAGGTTGAATAGAAAATCTTAGGAAGAAACAAATATGTAGTCACCAATATGATTGATATTTGAGAGCATTAGGCAACCTGGACATGGATGTTTTTAGTAATCCATGCTCGCTTTCCTTTTAGGCTTTGGTGAAAGGTGAATAAAATATGTACTTGTCACTTCCTATTTTTCTGTATGCTTAACAAAACACTGTTGAAATCTTGAGAACTGTTTGCCAATCCTGTTCCCAGAATGTGTTGTCCCCAACTGCCAAACTGCAGAATGTACTCTCTCACCCATTTGCTCACAAACCAACCAGTCGCCCGGACCCATCAATAAACTTCCCTCCCTGTCCTCTCCAAGAAAAGAATATAAGCTCTGCTGAAGCTCTTTCAGGGCTCTCTGCTCTATCCAAGTGAGGTCTGAGCCCCAGCATGCTGTACTCCCTATTAACCCTATACTATTGCATGAGACAGTCTCTTGGTGGTCTCTTCCTCCAATGCTTGCCAGAACTTCACATCTGAAACCCCCAGCAAGATCCATCAGTGGTGTACGAAAGACTCCCAACGAGCTCCTATCAGGATAAGTAAGGTACCACTTTCGTGTTTCAGGTTTCAGGTTAGGGCTTTGCAAAATGGCTATCGGTGATGAGCGTGAGCTCTCTCAGATGCTGGCTGACAGACGTGTCACCGAGCCACAGGTCACGTTCCTGGGGGATGCCCCCAGAGGATTCGGAAAATAGAGGAACAATAGTATCCTCGACTCAGTGATTTTTTTGTTTCGGATTCGGTTTTGCCAGCACATCAGGTTTTGCTGGCTAATCAGTCCTGGTCTCAGTATTGGACGTCCATTGCCTGTCTTTATTGTGTTGTCTTGTCTGTGTTGTGTGTCATTGCTTTCACTGTTTGTATATCTTTCATTATGGGACAGAGCACTTCAATGCCTCTGTCCCTGACTCTTGTTCAGTGGACCAAAGTCCACTTAAGGGCTCAGAATCTTTCTGTTTCAGTAAAACGCCGGAACTGGCAGAATCTCCGTGCCTCAAAATGACCCACCTTTGGAGTCGGATGGCCCCTAAAGAAACTTTCTACTCCCCACTAATTCAAAAAGTCAGAAATATTGTCTTTCAACTGGGGCCACATAGCCATCCAGATCAAAAGCCATATATCTTAACTTTGCAGGACCTCTGCAAATCTCCTCCTCCATTTGTGAAGCCTTTCCTTTTCCCTGCCCCCGCTCCTCCACCTTCCCCCATGATTCTATCTCTCAAACCCTCTGCTCCTCCTCCTCCACCCTTTGTTCTTCCTAAGTCTCAAGACTCAACTGGACTCTCAGCACCCTCCTTATCCCCTACCCTCTTCCCCCAACACCCAACACCCTCTAAGTGATTCCCTTGCTGCTGACTCAGCCTCTCCACCATTGGAGGAAGCTAGGCCGGCCCAGCGCCCTCCAGATTACTACCCGGCAGCACACAAAGCCACTCCTTCCCTGGACAAAGCTGGCCCCGGTAAAAGAACTCAAAGAACTTTCCGGCGTTGTCACACCTGCCTACAAGGGATGACTGCCAACAACTCCTACAGACTCTCTTCATGACAGAGGAACAAGAGAAAAACCTTCTGGAAGTTAAAAAAAAATATCCTCAGACAAGATCGGTGACCGACACCTCTTCCCACATCATCAAAGCCCGCTTCCCATTGAACCAACCGAACTGGGACACCAACACGTTTGAAAGTAGGTAGCATCTGTCCACTTATTGCCGGGCTCTAATAGCGGGTCTCCAAGCAGCCGCTAAGGTGACCAACTAATTGGGCCAAGGTTAGAGAGATTATTCAAGGGCCTGATAAATCTCCCTCTATGTTTCTAGAGAGATTTATGGAGGCATACAGGAGATATACTCCTTTCGATCCTCAGGCAGAGGATCAAAAGCCATCTGTCATGATGGCCTTCATTGGGCAAGCTGCCCTGGATATTAAAAGAGAGTTACAATGCGTAGATGGATTACAAGATATGGCTTTGAGAGATTTAGTCAGAGAAGCCTAAAAAAGTAAACTATAAGAGATAACCTGAGGAAGAGAAGGAACAAAGGAGGAAGAAAGAAAGGGAGCAAAGAGAGGATGCGAGAAGCAAAAGATAGACTAATGCATTGACTAAGGTCCTGGTCACAACAAAAAATAGGACAGAAATTAAGAAACAGGGATACAGGAAGGGATACCTGGGCACACGCCAAAAGAAACCCCTGGCCTCAGATCAATATGCCTAATCAAAAGAAAAAGGACACTGGGCCAAAAAAAGCCCGAGAATGAGACAGCCACACCAGCCAGACATTCTGACTCTGGAGGATGACTAAGAAAGTCGGGGCTCAGATCCTCTTCCCGAGCTCAGGGTAACTTTTGAAGTGGAGGGTACCCCAGTACACTTTGAAGTGGATACAGGGGCAGTATACTCAGCCCTTAAAGCCCCATTGGGCCCTCCATCAAATAAAAGGTCTCTATTTCAAGGGGCTAATGGCAGTAAATATCGGGCATAGACAACTAAGAGGATCATGGACCTGGGGAAAGGAAAAATCCATCACTCCTTCCTAGTAATCCCAAGATGCCCGGCCCTATTAATGGGCCGAGATCTGCTCACCAAGCTCCGGGCCAGAATAACTTTTATCCCTGAAGGCCCCAAAGTGAAAATTATAAATCCTTCAGTAAAAACTCCTATAGTCACAGCTTTAACTGTCAGTAGAAGATGAATATCAACTCTTCACACCACACAAGACTGATCAAACAGGCACGTTACCCCAGAATTGGATAACATATTACCCAGATGCCTGGACAAAAACTGATGGCTTAGGCCTGCCCATTAAAAAACCTCCAATAACAGTGGAGTTAAAAACCTCAGCCTCTCCAATCAATGTCAAAAAATATACTCTGGGCAAAAATCTAAAGATGGGATAAGGCCCCATATTCAGAAATATCTGATCTTAGGGGTCCTAAGGCCCTGTTAATCAGCCTGCAACACTCCCCTGCTACCATTAAAAAATGCCAGGAACCGGGGACTATCACCCTGTTAAAGACCTACGAGAGATCAACAACAGAGTGCAGGACATTCACCGCATGGTACCTAATCTGTGCAATCTGCCTAGCACTCTGAACCCTGAGCAGAAATGGTATACTGTTCTGTACTTAAAAGATGCTTTATTTTGCTTGCCTCTGCATAAAGATAGTCAGTTGCTGTTTGTTTTCGAGTGTGTAGACCCAGAAACCGGAACGTCTGGTCAACTAACTTTCACTAGACTCGAACAGGGGTTCAAAAACTCCCCCACTCTCTTTGATGAAGCTCTCCACAGAGATCTCAACAACTTCAGAACAATACACCCTGCTTCAACATGTGGATGGCCTGCTACTGGCAGCCAACACTAAGAAAAACTGTGAATCTGGGACCCAAGCACTATTATCTGAGCTTGCTAAACTGGCGTGTAGAGCTTCTGCCAAAAAGGCCCAAATTTGCCAGCATGAAGTAATCTTCCTGGGCTATTCACTTAGGGGCGGTAAAGGATGGCTCACTGAGCAAAGAAAACAAACTGTTGTGCAGATACCACACAGATCTAACAGCAGACAACTCAGAGAGTTTCTTGGGACTGCTGGCTTTTGCAGGTTATGGATACCTGGGTTTGCATCATTAGCTGCTCCTTTATACCCGGTGCTAAAGGGAGATGCCCATTTCCAATGAACCCCTGAGAACCAGGAAGCTTTTGATAACACCTAAAGACTCTGACACTGAACCCTCAACTTCACTGAGCTTAGCCTGCAATTTCAGAAAGCCCTACACTAAGTTAAAATGTATATCAACTCACTCACCTTGGTTCAAAGAAATTGCAGGCATTCCTGAAGGATCAAGAACAGAGTTTTCCACTAACCGATTCAAAGAGAAAGGGAAGAACTGAATGGGTAACAAAAGCCTGTCGGGTCTGTCAATTGGTTAATGCTTACACTTCCAAGCTTCTTGCAGGAAAGCACCTATGAGGAACCAGACCAGGACAATTCTGGGAATTGGGAAGTTGACTTTACTGAAATTAAGCCAGCAATGTATGGACTTAAATATCTCCTAGTCTTTGTAGATACATTTTCAGGATGGATTGAAGCATCCCAAACAACAAAAAAAAAAAAAAAAAAAAAAAAAAGAAAAGAAAAGAAAAGAAAAAAGAAAGAAAAGAAAAGAAAAAAAAAAGAAAAAAAAAACCGGCCCAATGGTGGTCAAAAAGATCCTGAAAGATATTTTTCCAAGATTCTGCCTGCCTAAGGTAATATGGGTCTGATAATGGGCCGGCGTTCATGGCCCAGGTAAGACAGGGGTTAGCCAGAATTCTAGGAATTTATTGGAAGTTACATTGTGCTTATAGACCCCAGAGCAAAGGACAGGTAAAAAAATAAAAAGAACCATTAAAGTGACCTTAACGAAATTAAGCTTAGAAACTGGCATAAAAGATTGGACTATGCTCCTGCCTTCTGCAATGTTTCATGCAAGAAATACTCCCTCTGTTTCTTTGTCTAACCTCACCCCCTATGAAATTCTCTATGGTGCCCCTGCTCCAGGAAGGGACCTAACCCCAACTCTAAGACCTAACGATCCCTTCCACACCCCCTTGCCTGACAGACTTAAAGCTCTTGAAAGAACTCAGCGGTACTTGTTGAAACATCTGGCCCCTTCCTACCAACCAGGGTATGATGGGACTCCACATCAATATCAAGTAAGAGACCTCATCTACTAAAGACGACATCAGGTGTCATTCCTGAAACCCCGGTGTAAAGGACCATACCAGGTGCTACTTATAACACCTACAGTGGTAAAGGTAGACGGAATCACTTCCTGGATCAATGCCTCTCATCTCAAGCCTGCGCCATGTCCCCACTCTGGCTGGAAGCTGGAAAAGACTGGTAACCCTTTCAAACTGTGTGTTCGCCATGTGGATAAGGCTATAGACTCTCCCCTTGGCCACCAGTATTCCTAAGCATCATCAGCCCGTTCAGCAGCGATGGCTGATCAAAAATCCTACTAGACAACAAGTATGGTCTACCTCGAATACAGCCCACTGAGGGACCTGGTGGCCATCCCTCCACCCAGACATTTGTCAGCTACCTATACGTCTTTCATATTGGGATAGCCCTGATGAACAGGATTCCACTAAAATTCCATTAAATCACTTTTGTACCATAGGTAATGGAAACCAACATTATGGATGTAGGGACACGTGAGCCAGATGCAGTTTGGCTAGCCTAGATTACTATGTTTATCCGGCGGACTATCAAATCCACAAACAGCCATGGCTGTGTGGGGAAAAGCCGACTTCTTCTGTAAGTCATGGCGATCTGAGCATACAGGGGCTGCCTGCTGGAACCCAAACTCCTCATCAAATTCAGTACACAGCATTGGCCATATTACCAATTGGACAACCAAAATCCATGTCCCCCAGAGGGGTCTCTAGATCCTCAAATTCTGCATGGACTTTTTAACTTCGGCAAGTGCTCAAAAGGGTTGAAGGAAATTCCCCTATGTGCAGGCCTTTTTCCTCCTTTGCTCACATCCTGAACTATGCTTCTCTAATAGATCCTCACCCTCAGATTTCTGCTCCAGACTCTCTGCTGTCACTTTCACCTCAGGAATTTGCTTTCTCCCCTCCAATTACTAGATCAAAAACCCAAACCTCTACCCTTTCTCAGACCATTGCCCCCTTGCTGAGGTAGCAGGTACTTAGGTACCCCTAAACCCAGACACTCCTCTATTCTTCTGTCAGTGCCCACAATGGGTCCCAACAGGTCCTCTTACCTGCTAACCCAAAGCTCAAACCAGCTGAGAAGAGCCCTCAGACCCCTATACAAGATGTAATAAAAATTACCTTTAAAGTTGCAATGTCAACACTGAATACAGGTTACTAAGAATTTAAAATCCCTCACAGGCTTTGTGAGATACTCACTCCCATCTTCCCCTCTGCTCTACTTGCTCTACTGCTCAAGTTTTTTTTTGCTAGCAAAATCCCAAACCCCTTTCCCAATAGTCTTTTAATCTCTCCTTCCTGATTCTCAGATCCATGGAGCTGCTCTCACCCCCTGCCTTCCACTCTTCCCCCTCTGTACCAAGACCACAGAAAATTCTTAAGTGACCTTCTCCAGAAGTCTTCACCATGACTGACTTTAGGACTTTCAGCAAAATAATCCCTATGAAAGAGTTCAATGTAGATAAACTTCCTCTTTTCTTGTTGCCCTGTTCTAGTTGCCACTGGCTGGAAAAATCAGCACTCCTAAGCTAGACACCCCTTACTAGTTTTTCACAAAATATGTGAACAAGGCCTCTGGCCTTGAGCTGGAGCTTCACAGAGATTGCTACATTTCTAAGATAAAGAAGTTACCAACTGGGCTCCATTTTAACAGCTGGCAGGGAGAAAAAAAAAAGAGAAGACGAAAGCTCTCCCCCTCCCAGGTGTCCTTAAAAAGTTAACTTGCCAAAATAGAAAAAATAAAACAGAAACAAAAACTGCTTTTTGTGAACTTCTGCAGACTGTGATATTCTGAGCCCATTCCCTTACATGTTGGCTACAAAATTCTGAAACAACCTAAACTTGGGGTTCAGAGGATTAATTGATTACAACAGAAGCAATGCTCTCTACATCCTTTTGCAACCAAATAGGACTGCTTCCCTAGCTTCGGTGCTATCTTAGGTGCCTTTCCTTGTCTGTTCCTTCAACAGTATAATTCTATATACTTAATTATTGTTTATGTGTTCATAAAATGGTCAATAGATGTGATTAGTTATGTAATGGTGCAGATGTTTCCCAGAGTGCTCTATCATGACACAGGTTCATTTAAAGTTCAAATACGGGGAGCATAAAACCCGGTTCCGCTGGGAACCTGTATCCCTCACTTTAGCCATCCTATTTGGAATAAGAGTTGCTGCAGGTGTGGGCACAGGAACCACTGACCTAGTCCATGGGACACAACAAATGACTCAATGAGAAGCAGCAATAGACCAAAGCTTAAAGATATTAAAAACCTCAATCCCAGCTTTACAGGAATATTTAACCTCTCTCTCCGAAGTAGTTTCACAGAATAGGCGACGGTTGGACCTCCTCTTCATGAGAGAGGGGGCCTTTGTGCTGCAATGAGGGAAGAATTTTTTTTTATGCTGACAATACTGGAGTTGTAAAAGAATCTATGAGTAAATTAAGAAAACGCCTTGAAGAGCGTCAACGAGAGACAGAGGTCCAAAAAGCGTGGTTTGAGTCTTGGTTCACACAGTCCCTTGGGTTAACTACGCTTTTATCTGCCTTGGCCAGTCCATTAATAATCCTCATATTATTGCTAACTGTGGGAACCTGTTTGCTCAACCGTGTAGTTTCCTTTCTCCAAGCTCAAATTGGACAAGTTAAACTTATGGTAATCAGACAACAATATAACTCACTAGCAGACATAAAATGTGACACCCCCCAATGATCACTTTTTTGATTAAAAGTAACCAGAACAAGAAGTGGGAAATGAAAGGTTTATTAAATAGGTACTTGTCACTTCCTGTTTTTCTGTATGCTTAACAAAACACTGTTGAAATCTTGAGAACTGTTTGCTAATCTTGTTCCCAGAATGTGTTGTCCCCAACTGCCAAACTGCAGAATGTACTCCCTCACACATTTGCAAGCAAACCGCCCACTCACCCTGACCCATCAATAAACTTCACACCCTGCCTTCTCCAAAGAAAGTACATAAGCTCTGCTTAAGCTATTCTCAGGGCTCTCTGCTAAATTCAAGTGAGCTCTGAGCTGCAGCATGCTGGACCCCCAATACACACTTTGCTGTTGCATGAGACAGTCTCTTGGTGGTCTCTTCCTAAAATGCTCACTCGACCATTCCATTGGTACAATCATTAGTGTGAACTTTGCTTTTTGTGTCCAGAATATTACTGTGATAAAATGTATATGTAGGTCAGGTTACATGAGTATTTCTTCCACCATTTCTGGGAGGAATATTTTCAAGACCTAATAATCAGTATTGGGTTATAAAGACGTGTACCCTGTGTCTATGGATATAGAGATAATGCATGAATAGACAATACTGTGTTTAAATAATATAACAGGTTCCACTTTAAATAATGTATTGAATTGATATCTGAAAATATATAAGAAATCATTTATTGATATACAATCATTCATTCCAACCAGTTATACATCTAATGGTAATATTATGGTTATGGTTCATTATCTAGGGTGTGTGAGATTTCCTTCAAAAGTAATTATGAAAATCAAAAATAATGTGTTTGGAAAGAATTCTCATGAAAAGACCAGTCAAGAAACATGGAGAAATATATGTGTTCTGAAGTAGAAAGTGATTGAAAGTGAAACAAATGCCAATAAAATTGCAAACTTATGGATGAAATATATATCCAATGATGTGCATGAACTAAAGAAATAGTAATGTACAAGTGTTGAAAAAAATGAACTTCAAAATACACATAATGTCCCATAGGAGTCTACTTGCATTGATGTTAAACTGAGTCAGTTACTGTAGAAATATTAGGATTTGTATACACCATTCACTTAAGTTAGTTTTCAGTGTTGGAAACAAATAGGTATTCCAGGTGGATGAATATTTCTGAAAATAATCTTGTGAAAAGATTATTATAAATCCACATACATGAATATGAATGAATTTAGGAAATGTATAATAAGACACATATATTTCATATTTTGAAAAATCTGGAGAGTATATATATATATATATATATATATATATATATATATATATATACACACACACACACAGATATTAAAAATTAGCACTATATGCCAATTGAAATTCACCATGAAATATATATTATCCACAGATCAAAAATATTTATTTTACTGAACATGGATTTATATATAATGTTGTTCAGCTAGGAAGCTCACCCATAGGGTGAATGTTCAGTTCCAACAGCGTTTAGGAGGAGTGATCTCTTCTCACAATTTGTATCTGCCTATTCAGGTACCACACAATAGTGTACATGTGGTACCAGGTAGGATTATACATGTGCTTATAAAAATACATGTGCTGAATACGCTACAGCGAAAGGGAGACAGGAATTCATATATTTGTTAACTTTAAAAACACATTGAGAACTATTTCAACAAAAAAATGAGTAGATTTATAACTCCTACTCTATATAATGCAAAAGGCAAGTCCAACTATACACTGTGCCTTTTCTGTACTGCTTGTATTTCAATTCTGTTTGGGTTATTTTTCTCCATCATATTAGGATTAGTAGACAGAGTTTAGTAGGGTATGGGGTAGTGTCAGTGTTTCAGTATTTCAAATGGAAAATTGGAAAATGAATCCAATGTGTATGCAAATATGTGCTACACAAAAATCCACCCACTCTCATCCAGAACAATTACTTGACATTACCTTCGCCCCAATTAAGACACAATTAGAGGAGAAGAGTTATAAAATTTGTGAATACATATCTGGAATGGAAACTGCTCAGGAGTTCACAACTTTGGAGGTGCAAGAGGAGTTTCCAAAAGTAAGGGACAGGATAAAACTCCACAATCATGGAGCTCTGTTGGCCTAAAGACTTCTTGAGAAACTTCCTCTGAGGTTGGGCACTTGAAATATATGTTGTTGTCAGGAGCTTTATCTTCCTTTGTAGTGAGACCATCAAAGCTGGGTCTGCATATATGTGACCTGGAGGACATGGTCTCTTATATTCCAATGAACATTAGGCAGCAGTGCTGAATTCTCTCTTAATAGATATCTGTGGCCACTGGGAGCTAAGTGTCTCTCCGTGTGGACTGTGAAGCTATTTGGTCATCCTCCACTTTTTGTGGTGTTTCTTGCTGCTGCATTGGGAGTTTGGTATTTGCTTCTCGAAAAACAAAAAGTTCAACTGGGACACAGTGCTGGAGGGAGTTCTGTCATGTGTCGTGTGTCAGGGTCTGCAGGAGAATGCACCAAATAGGCTTCTATCACACATAGGTTGCCCCCTTGACCATAGCAACCTGATTCTGAACATTGCCCTGAAATTTCTCCATATAACAAGATGCCTTTACATACAAGGTTCTGCTGGCTGCACCATGTCAGTCGCAACCCATTTGGAAGTAAATTTCAGATCCACATGGCCCCACCACAGATGTTTTATCACACACATGCACAACACTGTTCTATGACCACTAATCAGGAGGCTCCAACGTACTGACATCTCTGTTCTACACCATTATCATGAAACCCAGTCAATCAAGGCACTGTCTTGTACACTCGAATTAGCAACAGGACATCGAAGGTTCTCCAGTGCCACCTGGTCAAGGGAATTTCAAGAATGTCATGGTATTTATGTAGCCATTTTTCAAGGATGAAGTTGGAGGCACTGTGGGTTTCCATTCATTCAGGAACCATTAAAGGTTGAGGAAGATCATTTCAATGAAAGCTCTGGAGAAATTTCACAGGCAAGGCTTCCCAAAGAGTGGGCAAAAGGTTACATGAAGCCAGGCACATAGAGGTCTACAATGTGTGATCCATGTGTGTTTTGACTCTCAACTATGGATTCCAAGGCTTTCAGAATAAAATCATATGGTATCATGGCTGAGATTCCCTGTGCTCTGTGGAAAGCCGCCCTTGGTCTAGATCTCAGTTTCCAAGGGCGACTCTCATGCGTGGCCTCCAAAAATGCCAACACAAATCATGGCAATTCTTCTCTGAGGTCAGTTCCACAACGCAGTCTCAAAGGGGAATCACATCAGAGTTTAAACCCCGATGGACCCAGTCATCTTTTCCAACCACCACACTAATGACCACAATTAAAACCAAAACACTTCCACATAGCCCTCATATTCTTCCATATAGATACTAATCATAACCTCTGGCTGGAGGTTTCCATGAGGGGCACATCCAAAGACAGTGTCCAAAATACGTTCTCTTGCCCCTCATTTGCCTAAAGTCATTGTGGCCGGGACACCTTTCCTGTGAACCAGGAGTGATCAAATAGGCCTGCTCTTAATACTGCTCTGATTCTCCAATTTGAGGCCTACTGACAGTCAGGTATAGATTCTTTATGTGATTTGGAGTCATGAGGAAACCCAAGCACCTCTGCAGGACTTTGAAGTACTAATTTTACCCAAAGGATTCCTATTCTCACTTGATGGATGTCAGGAAACTAATAGAGAAAGGCAAGAAGCTTCATCCACTATAACTGATCTTTTTGCGATTTTGGTTTTGGATGCACACATGGCATCTTTTTTAGATCCATCTGGTTTTGAGAATCTAAGCCACAACCTGACACAGGGCCAAGATACTGATTCAGACACATCCATTTCCAAAGCAATTAAGGAAAGAGCCACAGGTGATGCCCATTCATTTCCATTTGAAAACTATTTTCTTCAGGCTTCACAAAGTGTGACCTGAGGCAAAGACCTTTCTGACATTCAGGGCAACAGAAAAATAGGTAAGTAAAAGGCCCAAAGCAAGGTTTCTCCACTGAGACTTTTCTATTCACACTGATATTTGAGTTTTCTGAGATGATCACATTTTCTTCAGCTATTCAGTACATGGCCATTTCACAGAGCTTGGAGGTGGTACATATCTTGGACACAAAACCATGAGCCTATTCTGGAGAGTTGAGAGAATTCAGGAAGAAAACTGAAACTTAGGAATTTAATAGGTGTTGCACATCAATAAGGCTGCCCACTCTCTATTCATACATTGGGCAGGATGAATGCTGGGAGCTTTCTACTAGACACAACACATCCATTGATGCATTCACTTTTCTATTGTCTACAACCACTGACACACTAAGATACACAGACATAGAAACACTCGCCTTGCCAAACGACATACAAGAAACAGTCTACCCCAAAACAAACAAACCGACTTTCCTACCTATTCTCAGAACATGAGACAAAACCACATACTCACACCCACACTCAAAAAGGCACCTCCTTCCCCCAAGTAGGTCTCTGACTATATGGAGTGTCCTCTGACTGGTGAGCCATACTTCGTTCCCCCGAAATGGCCTGTACGGTCTCAGATCTTGTCTCCTTTTTCAACTCAGTGAAGTTGCCAGCAGCCAGTGGTGAGCAACTACCTACTTTCCAAGGAAAGGACCCTCTTCATAGCTATTCTGTCATTTGACCATCCTCACATCAGTAGGTACCAAGAAAGACTGACTATGTCCATGGTAAATACAAACAATTGAGCCCACTGGGACGGGGACTGGGACTGGCTCTGGGTGCCTGGCTTCCTGGATACCAAGTTCAGAGAGTTCCATCAACAAGGAAGTTAAGTAGGTCAATTCTTTCAGGAACTGAGTGAGGTCACTGCCGTGACAACCACTTTGTCCTAACAATTGCTTCAGTTGCTTCCAAGTGTCCCATGAGATGGAGGCTGCCCCTACTTCCTGTGACACTTTCACAAGTTAGAATGGTATGTAAACCATAGGCACCCAGGAACAGCTCTCCACACAGGCCTGGTTTCGTCCATCTTCTCTACATTAAGTAGAGAGAGGCTGATTCAGACACATCCCTTCATTCTGACCAGGGTTTTTGCATTGGAAGATGACTTTTGCTCTCTTAGTTCCTCAATAGCTGCCTACATCTTATCCAGGGATCATTTCTGCATGGACATTTTAGGTTCTCAGCAGGTGGAAGATCCCCTACATTCCTGTATTGTAAGACGAACTCTGTACCTGCTCTTCTGTAAAGTGAGATTGAGAAAAGAGTCTATGGTTACGGTTAATAACGGGTTCTATTTGGGTTCGGAATCATTGTGCAAGATGATTAATGGTATTGGGAACCTGCAATATTTTCAAGAATATACAGGGGAAATATAAGTTTGAAAACAGAAATCCAGGTAATATTTGAAGCCCAGAAAGGCATTAGGCCTTTGAGTGGGATACTTAGCTTTGAATTATATTCTGCACAGATGTCTCAGATGAATCGATATACAATTGCCTTGTACCTTGGATGATTGAATGTCAAAGAGAACATCCAGTCAAAAAGTGATAGTCGGTACGATTAAGACGAAAGTCGGTAGGTTTAGAAAGAAGAGTGAGTATAAGAGTGGGACCTAAAGTTCTTTAGCAATAGGCTTTCGGGTAGACAGTGAATGTAAATGTCAGCACATGTGAAGAGTCAGTCACAATAATGAACTGGGATAATATGTAGGGAAGCAGAAATCAATAGAGACATTAGGAAATCAGGCAAAGTATAAATTGTGTGGTAGGATTAGACATTTTCAACAGGATTGAGTTTGAATATATAATCTTAGGAAGAAACAAATATGTATTCACCAATAGTATTGACATTAGAGAGCATTAGGCAACCTGGACATGGATGTTTTTAGTAACGCATGCTCACTTTCACTTAGGCTTTGGTACAATCATAAGTGTGACATTTTCATAATGTGTCCAGAACATTTCTGTGATAAAATGTATATGTAGATCAGGTGACATGAATATTTCTGACAACATTTCTGGGAGCTACATTTTGAAGATGAATAAATTAGTATTGGGGATACAAATAGATGTACCCTGTGTCTATAAATATAGAAATAATGCATGAATAGACCATACTGTGAATAAATAATAAAAGTGGTTCAAACTTTAAATAATGGATTGAATTGATATCAGAAAATATACAGGGAATCTTATATTGATATACAATCATTCATTCCAATCAGTTACACATATAATGGTAAAATTAGGGTTATGGTATATCATGAAGAATGTGTGAGTTTTGCTTCAAAATGATTTTGAAAACCAAAATGAATGTGTTTGGACATAAGTGTCATGAAAAGACCATTCAGGAAACTAGGAGTAATACATGTGTTCTGAAGCAGGAAATGATTGAAAATGAATCAAATGCGTATAAATTTGTGAACTTGTGGATGAAATATATATCCTATGATGTGAATAAACTGAAGAAATTGTAATGTACCAGTGTTGAACAAAATGAACTTCAAAATACACATCATGTCCGATAGATTTCTACTTGCATTGATGTTAAACTGTGTCAGTCACTGTAGAAATATTAGGATTGTATGCACCATTCACTTAAGTTAGTTTTCAGTACTAGAAAACAAATATGTATTTCAGGTGGATGAATATTTCTGAGAATAATCTTGTGAAAAGTTGATTATAAATCCACATACATGAACATAAATGAATTTAGGGAGTGTATATAAGACACATATATTTCATATTTTGAAAAATCTGAAGAGTGTATATATATACAAAACACACACACAGACAATAAAAAGTAGCAATATATATGCCAAACAAAATTCATCATGAAATATATATCATCCATAGATGCAAAAATATTTATGTTACTGAACATGGATTTATGTAAAATGTTGTTCTACTAGGAAGCTCACCCATAGATTGAATTTTGAGTTCCAACAGCGTTTATGGGGAGTGATCTCTTCTCACAATTTGTATCTGCCAAGTCAGCCTCCTCACAAGAATGTACGTGTGATTCCAAGTAGGATTCTATATGTGCAGATAAAAATACATGTGTTGAATAGGCTACAGAGAAATGGAGACAGGAATTCACATATTTGTTAACTTTAAAAACACATGGAGAACGATTTCAATTAAAAATTAACTAGATTTATAACACCTACCCTATATCATGCAAAAGGCAAGTCCAAATATACACCATGCCTCCTCTGAACTGCTTGTATTTCTATTCTGTTTGGGTTATTTTTCTCCATCATATTAGGATTAGTAGTCAGAGTGTAGTAGGGTATGGGTTAGTGTCAGTTGTCCCGGCCGGCCGCACACATCAATGTGGGCAAGGAACCTAGTTGGGGAGGAATGAAGGGACAAGAGACACGAGAGATTACAGCAAGACTGGAGTTCTGATCATGCTGCAAACTTTTATTGTTCTCACATGGGAATTTATATGTTGTGGATGGGAAAGCTCTCTTATCGGCAGTTGCTGGATGTCTTCAGAAAGTTTGATAACCTCAGGATGTTGCAGGAAGACAGATGGCCGCAGGATGTCTCAGGGAGATAGATGGCTGCGGGATGTCTCCCAGGCAGGATATCTCCCAGGGGGCTGTTTCTTTTCAGTGTCAGGCTATTCTTTGAAGGAGAACTTCCTTCTAGCCCCTGACCTCTCTTTCTTATATAAAATATTTGACCATAACTTACCGGCCAAGGTTTTAGGGGGTGATAGAGGCTCTGTTTCTCTAGCAGGCCTTAGAATATCTCCTGATTCGAGAGAGCATGTTTACTAGGAGAATTCGTGGTGGCCTTGGCATGTTTTGGGAGGAGACGGCTTTGAGGGGGAAGCAGGCTGACCACCATGCACCAGAGCGTGTCACTAAGAGGTCTTCTGTTTTGGGATCCGTGGATACATCCTCCTGCAGTCCATCCTGCACCCTCCGTTATTATGGCCTAACGTCCTCACTCCATGGGTGCATCCTCCCCCAAGTGGAGGGGCCCATGGAGGACGAACCCTTATGGCAATGGCAGAAGATGGTTGGTCAGAGCTGTTACTTATAGTTTAATGTAAGAAAGAGAGATCTGTGGGGATGTAAACTTAAGAAATAAGCCTGTGAGAAGGGTAGAACATCCTTTTAAATGTTGGCAGCATGGTCTTCCATCTCCAGGCGGTGATAGTGGACCTGTATGGGCTTAGAGGCCAAAATATTAATCTGTTCTATAATAAATTGTACAAGCCTGTTTATAATGCAGGGTCCTATGGACACCATTAAAAGTAAACCCAACAAAGGGCCTAATAGGGGAAGAAGGTAGGGTAGAAATCCATTAAACCCAGTCCAGAGGGGATTTTCAAAAAGTTCCCTTCATCTCTTTTCTAGATCTTCTTGAAGCTGCTTAATTTTAGTGCGTACTATGGCTGATTTATTGGCATTAAAGCAGCATCGTTCCCCTAAGGCCAAGCAAATACCTCCCTGGTTAGCTGTCAGTAAATCTAAGCCTTCTCTGTTTTGAAGGAACACTTCTGCCAGGGAGTCTACTAGGTCCTGCAAATCTTTAATGGTTCCTGATAGAGTTTTTACATCATTTATAAGTTGTTGAGACAGGCGACGTTAAGAGTGTATAGCCATGCCTAAGCCAGCTGTACCTGTGGCCACAGTAGCTGTTATTCCAAGGCTGGCAACGAGTGGTAAGGCCTGTATTGCCCGCCTGTGTCTTTTGACTGAGGTGTCTAGACTAGGAATGCATAGAGTTTCGTCTCCTGAGACAATAGTTATATCAGGGAGTAATAAGGCAAGAACACAGCCAACGGTCCAATTCGATGGAAGCCTCGGGAAGGCCGAGTTTCCTCCACACATAAAAACTGTGCCATTGGAGGGACAAAGAGATGGGGTGGATGAGGAATAGTTTTGTACTGTTGAGCAATTTCCAAAGGAAGTAACTCCAACATCAATATCATAGGTATTATTTTGCATCGCGCCTAAAAGACATATTGTAAAAGTGCCTATAGACTGTACTTTTAAATGAAATCTGGGTTGGCATGTATTATCATCGTCTATGATAGAATTAATAGGAACTGCCATAGGCATGATTGCCCCTGTTGTCATGGAGAGCCAGCAATCACCAGCAAAGTTGGGGTTGGAATTATTAAGCAAGGAGAAGGTAGTTTCCAAAATATCTAATGTATTGTTATCTAAACCTGGGAGCTGGCATTTTGGCTATATTAAGGGATGATATGTGAGCTCAGGGATTTGGGGTTTCAAAAGTTTGATTATCTGAGGATGCTTGACAGCATAAGGGAATCCTCCACCATCAGTGACCCCTGTAGGTGCCTTAATGGGGCAGCAGGAGGGTTTACCAACAGGGCCTTGGCACCCAGCTGACTGTAGCTTGGTGTATTTGCCTTCTCCTCTCCGGTCAAAAAGAACGGGGGTATAATGAATAGTGGTCCCTCCTGCTGCATGAGTTTTAGTTAGGGAGGCTTCAAAAAATTGTTCTCCCTGCTTGTTAACACAAATTGAGGCCGATGCATAACAAGTGGCATGCATCGCTTGGGTGTGCGTTCAAGTTGCAGAACAATTTTGGAGAGCTTTACTTGTACTAGGGGGAATAATCTTTGGCTTGTTAACACATACCAATTTAGGCTGATGAACTCCTCTGAGTTTATGGTCAACCTCGGCCCGGAGGTAAGCCACCTTAGTCACACAGTCAGCAGTCTGGGTCAAACTAGTGGGAGCCTGAGTCCAAGATCCTCCCTTGCGTTCACAGGGAGGGCCAAAAAGGTACTCCATGATGTTGGAAGGTGGAGGGCCAAAGCCTCCGTGTACAATCCTGTTCAGCAGAAGTGCCTTAAGTAGGATCCTCACACAGATTGTTGGCTGCATCTGAAAAAGAGGAAAACTTGTCCTCAGGGGGAGGCCCTCCATCCCCGTGTTGAGGTAAGCCATTAACCTGTTTAACCAGGTGTTCTGGTAACCATCTTGGGGCTGCTTGCTCTTCGTCCAAAACACAAGCTGAGGCTCGTCCACAGATGAGGACAGGACCTGGGCGTTTCCATTTATTTGTAAGGGGATTGTGCCACATAATAGGTGGGCGAACAGAATTGGACGAGGATTGCCTGTGTCAGTCTGCAGCCGAATGGCCTTCATTGTCTAGGGAAAGAAAAATAAGGGCAAATAATCCATGATTAAGGCGATGCCTGTGAGTGGTAAATACAAGTGCAGAAGCATTAATGCGGGTTAGCCAAGTCTTTAGGTAAGGTGGGCACGTTCCACAATGCCTGAGGCTTGTATGGAATTCCAGTAGTATGCCAAATTTGCGAGGTAGCATAAAACTGTTTAAATTTGGCACTGGTATATGCAGGACAATTATCTTTTTTAAATATGTATTGGTTTACCCATTACAGAAAACGCTGAAACAAGATGAGAAAGGACATCTTTGATAGCCTCTCCAGAATGTGGTGATGCGAAAATAAGGCCACTGAAGGTATCTACAGAAACGTGTACATATTTGGTTTTTCCAAATTCAGAAAAATGAGTAACATCCGTTTGCCAAAACTGATTGGACAGTAATCTTCGGGGGTTAACTCCCAAGTGTTGAATGGGGAGGGAGACAGGGCAACCAGGGCATGCTTTTACTATTTCTCGTGCCTGTTGCCTGGTAATTTTACATAGTTATCGAAGGTTCTGGGAATTTAGATGGTGAAGATTGTGTAACTCCGTGGCCTTTTGAGTGCAGCCAACAAAAATTGGAAAGATGAAACGAGTTGCTGCATCAGCTTTGGCATTACCTTGTGTTAGAGGGCTGGGAAGATCAGAGTGTGCCCTGCTGTGTCCTAAGAAAAATGGATGTTGTCTGGCCTGAATTAGCTGCTGAAGCTGGTGAAACCGATGGGCGACATTGGAAGAAGCCTTAATGGTGGGTGAAATCTCAAGCAGGCGCACAGAATGAGCAATGTAGGCACTGTATGTATAAATATTAACAAGATTATCAAAAAATGTTTTAAAAACTTGTGTTATTGCAAACAATTCCACAAACTGTGCTGAATGATAGACAGTATCAAAGGTGTTAGGCTGGTTATTGACAACAAAGACTGCTCGGCCATTACTGGAACTGTCTGTAAAGACAGTAAGGGCTTGAGGAATGGGAGCCTTTTGAGTAATTTTGGCAAAAATAAATGGATGTAAGTGGACAAAATGTAAAAGGGGGTCATTGGGTAGGTGGTTATCAATTGTTCCCAAAAAGCCTGATAAGGCAATACGCCATTCATCCTCCGTCTGTAGTAAAAATTGGATTTGGTCTTCAGTATATGAAATTAAAATATTATCATGGTCTTTGCCAAAATGTTGTCGAGATAGCAAACGACTTTTAAAAATAATAGAAGCTACCTGAGCAAGAAAAACAGTAATAACCTTGGAGAATGTGGTGGGTAAATGGACCCAAAGCAAAGGCAGCCTTTATTTCTAAAATGTGTATTTCGTTGCCAAAATATTCATGTGGGTGTATGAGGAGTGTGTAAAATAACCAGAACCAGAGGAAGGTTATAAGAATGTTCTGTAAAAAACTGTTTGGCAATGGCTTCTGTGACTTGGTTTAATGCCTGTCATGCCTCGGGAGTAAGTTTTTGAGGGGAGGAGGGGTGGGAATCACCTCTCAAAATATCATTAAGGGACAAAAGTACACAAGGTGGTAATTTTAAATATGTTTTTAGCCATTGAATATTCCCCAGGAATTTTTGAAAATCATTAAGGTTGTGAAGATGGTCCACCCATAGTGGTATCTTAGGAATTTGGATCTGATTATCTTGAAGTTTAAGGCACAAATAGGTATAACAGTCCTGTGTTTTAACCTTATTAGGAGCTATCTGTTGTCCCAAGGAAGTGAGGATTTTGTAAATGTCCAAGTAACAATTATTAAGGTCATGGTTATTAGGTGCAGCAATTAACAAATCATCCATATAATGTAAAATATAAATTTGTGGCCATAGCTCTCTCACAGGGTCTACTGCTTGAGCAACGTATTTTTGGCAAAGACTAGGGCTGTTGGCCATACCTTGGGGAAGAACCTTCCATTGAAATCTCTGCATAGAGCCCTGAAAATTAATGCGAGGGAGACTAAAGGCAAAATAGGGTCTATCCTCAGGATGTAAAGGAATGGTAAAAAAAACAATCTTTTAACTCAATAATCATTTTACAATAGTTTTTGGGAATAGCCACTGGTGTGGGAATGCCTGGCTGTAGTGCTCTTATTGGGCACATAGCTTTATTAATGGCAAACAAATATTGTAAAAGGCACCACTTGCCTGATTTTTACTTGATAACAAAAATTGGAGTATTCGATGTTGAGGTTGAGGGCTCTACATGGCCGGCTGCCAGCTGTTCCTGCACTAACATGGAGGCAGCCTCCATATTTTCTTGGGTAAGTGGCCATTGATTCACCCACACAAGAGTCTGAGTTTCCCAAATAATTTTATCTCCATGGGGTACAGGAGAGTCAGAGACCGACACTAAAAATCCGAATACCCAAGTCCATATGTATTTGTTTTTTGTATGGGTTTTATTGGCTCAACCAGTCCTTGTCTCAGTCTCCCAAGGCCTGTACCAGGGACAAAATTTATATGAAGCATTTGATGAGTTACCATGGAATTGGGACTGGCATGAATAACTTCCATTTGACTCAAAATATCTTGGGCCCATAGGTTAACAGGGAGGTCAGGAACAACGAAAAGAGTGACAATTCCCTTATTACCCTCTTTATAAGTCCAGCTAAGAGCCGTAGAGCTGACCAGAGGATTTTTTGACTGTCCTATCCCTTTAAGGTCAGTCAAGGATGAGGTGAGGGTCCAAGCTGATGGCCAATATTTTTGAGAAATAATTGTGTCATCAGCTCCAGTATCTAGAATTCCTTGGAATTCCTTTCCTTCAATAAGTAAGGAAATTGTGGGTCTTTTGTGAGAAACGGGTTGAACCAAATTTACATCAGAGCAGCCCAAGGAGGCAGTCCCCTGCGGTAGGTTTGGGCGGTGGAAGTGCCTCCTGGATTCAAGGGAAGGAGTATTAATTGTGCAAGACTTGTTCGTGCTGGGATGGCCACAACTCCATTAATAGCTGTGGCCAGTATTTTTTTTCTCCAGTGAAATCATTATTATTAATGCCATGGAAGACCTGAACACCATGTAAGTTAGTAGAGGCTCTCCCAAAAATAAGGGCACACATATGAGATTGAGGGGGACCCATAATTCCAGTGGGTATTATCTGGGGTCCTTGCATTGAGTCCAATATAGTATCGGTGGTGGCACAGAGGTCCAATCCTGCGCTTCCTGGAGTGGCTAGTTGGAGGGAGGCAATTGTGGAGAAGAATTTTGAGGTAGGTTGGGAGTTTGGGAGGGAACAAATCTTATTGCCCCTGGGTTTGTCCTGGGGGATGTCGTGGCCCGGGGCTGGCCCCGCAGGGAGTTTCCCAAGAAGCAGGAAAAAATAGGCTGTCTGAGGGCATTTGTCTTAGATCTACACTCACTGGCCCAGTGATGACCTTTACCACATCTAGGGCAAAGGATAGCTTGGGGCGGTATAGCCCCAGTTGAAGGAGACGCTATTCCTAGGCTTTTTTTGCCTGTCGGACACTTGCGTGCAAAATTGTCAGGTTGTTTACAAGTAAAGCAAGTACGTGAGCCAGGATTGTGAAAGGTCTTGGTAAAGGTGGCACCTAGGGCAAGACCCATGGCATGGGCTGCACCTACCCCTGCATAGAGTCTAATAAAGTCAGAAAGTTTCCCTTTATCCTTATGTGGTTGAAGAACATCCTGACATGCTGGGTTGGCGTTTTCAAAGGCAAGATGTTTTACAAAAGCGCTTTTGCTTTCGCTTGGTCCAAGCAAGCATTCCACAGCTAGGTTAAGCCGGGGAACAAAGTCGCTATAAGGCTCGTCGGGCCCTTGTCAAATTTTTGCCAGGGAAGTGGTAGCCGAGGCTTTAGAGGGAGGTGTCTCCAAGCATGTAAGCCAGCCATCTGAATCTGCATCAAAAGTCCAGCAGGGAAATGTGCCTGTTTAGTTTTATTGTCAAAAGGCTCATTGCCCACTAGCTTAACATAAGTCCTGGATTTAGAGAAGGCCTTAGTTAAAATTTTTTGAGCAGTTTCCCGACAGTGCTCTTTGAAATCTGCATTCCATAACAGGAAGTCTCTGGCACTGAGGGTAGCTTGGTCTAAAAATTTCCAATCATTCGGAGTAAATCATTGTGTGCT
The DNA here is from genome assembly GCF_048772815.1 of Callospermophilus lateralis. Taxonomy (NCBI): domain Eukaryota; kingdom Metazoa; phylum Chordata; class Mammalia; order Rodentia; family Sciuridae; genus Callospermophilus; species Callospermophilus lateralis. Next base: position 438,044 of record NW_027511395.1, read on the forward strand.
GTGGCTTTCTAATAAAGCCAACATGTAGGGTGCAATGGGGCCATAGTGAGCACAAGACTTTTTTAAGTTTTTCAGGAAAATGCAGGCTTAATTTTTTGTAGACTCTGGGTTCCTGCCTGCCTAGGGCTGAACTCCTCATCCTCTGAGTCCTGATCTCCTTAATCCATTTCCCCTCTTCCTCCTCTTTATCCTCGTCTAATTCTTTGACCTCAGCCTGGGCAGGCTTATCTATCAGACTGGTGGTGACTGGGAAGGCGAGCACAGGTCAATGGAGTGGCTTCGCCTTTGTATTAGACCACTGTAGGCCAGTTGCTTTGACTCCATACCTAAGGCTAATGAAGAGAGCTCAGAGTGAAGGGATCTTAATTCTTTTAAAGGTTGGATCTGTTCCTGTGTATGTTGAAAGGATGCTCACAAAGGAGCCAGTTTAGGCAAGGGAAGTGGGGAGAAAATATCGGGGGGGGGGGCATTTGTTCCCTGAAGGGCCAGAGCACAAAAGGCAGGAGGGATATAGGAGGGAGGTGGATGTGTAAGTCCTATAAGCTGTGGCAGGGTCTTGAGAGGTGGAGGGTCTTCTGAATGGTAGCGAGCTGCTTCCTTCTCCAAGGTAGCCTCCTCTACAGGGGTCAATGAGTCTCCGGTATTTAAAACTGGATAAAGGCAGTTGGTAATCATTGGAGCCTTATTCATTAGGGTGGTATTTTGAGGGGGACCAGGAAGGTTCCCACGGTCCTGGGGAGCCTGAGAAGGGTCTATGTCTATACTAACTGATGGGCATGCCGAGGGGATATGAGAAGTATTTGCATAGTCTCTTTCCCAACCTTGACAACTTTTAAGGTACCATTGTCAAAGGGTGAACTTTTAAGAATTCTATTAATTAAGTTCCAGTAAGAAAAGGTGGGAAAAGGCACTTTTTCTGGGCCAAAGGATTCATAATAATCTTTTAAACAGTCTCCTACTCTAAGCCATCTTTTACCATCAATGGTCCTTTCAAGAGGAAACCATGGACACTGCTCTCTTATGTGTGAAAAGAAAAAAAATTTAAGTCTTTTGTCTTAATACGCGCCCCCATTTCTGGAAGGACTCCTTGTAGCCTGACAAAAACAAATCATGTGACGAAACTGCTTGCCCCATGGTGGGTCAATCACCGTGTGTCATCCCCACCCTCCTCCTGGATCAGTCTCTCGGTGGTGTCTTCTGCGGTTATTGCAAGCTCCGCTTGACCAAATCTTCCAGGAGGACGGGGTCCCCCTCAATCAAAAGCTAGAGCCCCAGTCAGTGGGCACCAGATGTCCCGGCCGGCAGGACACATCAACGTGGGCAGCGAACCTAGATAGGGAGGAATGAAGGGACAAGAGACACCAGAGATGACAGCAAGACAGGAGTTCTGATCAAGCTGCAAACTTTTATTGTTCACACAGGGGTATTTGTATGCTGGATGTGGGAAATCTCTCTTATCGGCACTTCCTAGATGTCTTCACAAGGTGAGATAACCTCAGGAAGTTTCAGAAAGACAGATGGGCACAGGATGTCTCAGGGAGACAGATGGCTACAGGATGTCTCCCAGACAGGATGTCTCCTGGTGGCTGTTTCTTGTAAGTGTCAGGCTATTCTTTGAAGGAGAATTTCTTCTACCTCTGACAGTCAGGGATTCAGTATTTCAAATAGAAAATTGGAAAATGAATCCAATGTGTATGCAAATATATGCTACCCAAAAGTCTTCCCACTCTCATTCAGAACAATGCCTTGACATTACCTTCACCCCAAGTAAGACACAATAAGAGGAGAAGAGTTAGAAAATCTGTGAATACACATCTGGAATGGAAAATGCTCAGTAGTTAACAACCTTGGAGGTGGTAGAGGTGTTTCGAAAAGTAAGGTACATGGTAAAAACTCCACAAACATGAAGCTCTCTTGGCCTAAAGGCTTCTTGAGAAACTGCCTCTGAGGTTGGGCACTTGAAATATATGTTGTTGTCAGGAGTTTTAACTTCCTTTGTAGTGAGACCATCAAATCTGCGTTTGCTTCTGTGTGTCCTGGAGCACATGGTTTCTTTATTGGAAAAAAAGAATAAACATGAGGCAGCAGGGCTGAATTCTCTCTTTGTAGGTAATTTGTTGCCATTTGGGGGCAAAGTGTCTCCCAGTGTGGACTTTGAAGCCATTTGGTCTTCCTCTACTTTTCATGGTGTTTCTTGCAGCTACACTGGGAGTTTGGTATTTGCTTCATGAAATACGAGGAGGTCAACTAGGACAGAGTGCTGGAGGGAGTTCTGTCACGTGTGTTGGTTAAGGGTCTGCAGGAGAGTGCACCAACCAGGCTTCTATTCCACATAGCTTGCCCCCTTGACAATAGAAATCTGATTCTAAACATTGCCCTGAAACCTCTCCGTATAACAAGATGCCTTTACATACAAGGGTATGGGGGCTGCACCATGTCAGTCACAAACCATTTGGAAGCCAATGGCAGATCCACATGACCCCATCACAGATGTTTTAACAAACACCTACACTCCACTGCTCTAGGCCGAATACTCATCGGGCTTCAAATTACTGGCATCTCTGTTCTACACGATTTTCATGAAACCCAGTCAATCAAGGCACTGTCTGGTACACTCATGATCATCTATAAGACATCCAAAGGTTCTCCACTGACACCTGTTCATGAGAATTTCAAAAATTTAATGGTATTTATCTAGCCTTTTTTCAAGGATGAAGTTTGAGGCACTGTGGGGTTTAATTCATTCAGGAACCATTAAATGGAGAGGAAGCTCATTTCAATGAAATCTCTGGAGAATTCTAACAGGCAATGCTTCCCAACGACAGGCTAAAAGGTCACATTAAGCCAGGCGTTTGAGGTCTACAATGTGTGATCCTTTTGTGTTTTGACTTGCAACTATGGCTGCCAATTCTTTAAGAATAAAATCATGTGATATCCTTCCTGAGATTCCCAGTGCTCTGTGGAAAGCCACCCTGGGCCTTGATCTCAGTTTCCAAGGGCGACTCTCATGTGTGGCCTCCTAAAATCCCATCACAATACATGGCAATACTTCTTTGAGGTCAGTTCCATAACTCAGTCTCTAAGGGGAATCACACCAGTGTTCAAGCCCAGGTGGCCTCAGTCATCTCTTCCAACGGTCACAAAAATGACCACAATTAAAACCAAAACACTCCCACATGGCCCTCATCTTCTTCCATATAGACACTAATCATAACCTCAGGCTGTAGGTTTCCATGAGGGCCAAAGCCAAAGACAGTATCCAAAATAAGGTCCCTTTCTCCCATTTGTCTAAAGTCAGTGTGGCAGGGACACCCTTCCTGTGAACCAGGAGTGATCTAAGAGGCCTGCCCTTAATACTGCTCTGATTCTCCATTTTGTGGCCTAATGACCTTGGGGTTTAGATTCCTATGTTAATTGGGGTCATGAGAAAACCCAAGCACCTATGGCCTAGCCTCTGTAGTGATTTGAAGAACTCATTTGACCCAAAGGATCACTATTCTCAAAGATGGAGGTCAGGAACCTTACAGAGGAAGGTGAGAGACTTCATCCACAATGACTGCTCTTTTGGCTATTTTGGTTTTGGATGCACACATGGGATTTTTTTAGATCCATTAGGTGCTTAGAATCTAAGCCACATCCTCACACAGGGCCAAGAAGCTGATTCAGACACATCCCTTTCCAAAGTAATTAAGCCAAGAGCCAAAGGTGATGCCCATTCACTTCCATTTGAAAACTCTTCAGTCTTCACAAAGGGGTGGCCTGAGGCAAAGACCTTCCTGACATTCAGGGCAATAATACAATAGGTAAGCAAAAGGCCCAAAGCAGGGTTTCTCCACTGGGACTTTCCTGGTCACACTGATATCTGAGTTTTCTGAGATGCTCACCATTGCCTTCAGCTATCCAGTACATGGCCATGTCACAGAGCTTAAAGGTGGTACATATCTTGGACACAAAACCATGAGCCTATTCTGGAGTTTGGCCAAAATTCAGAAAGAAAATAGGAACTTAGGAAGATATTAGGAGTGGCCGATCCATATGGCAAGCCGCAGACCATTCATAAATAGGACAGGATGAATGCTGGTAAGATTTCTACTAGATAGGACATATGTATTGATGCACTCTCTATTCTAATGTCTACAACCACGGACACAGTGGGATACACAGACATAGAAACACTCGCCTTGTCAAAAGACTTACTAGAAACATTTCACACCAAACCAAACAAAACGACTTTCCTACCTATTCTCAGAACATGAGACAAAATGACAAACCCACACCCACACCCACACCCACACCCACACAGACCCCCAAGTAGGTCTGTGAAAATATGGAGTGACCTTTGACTGGTGGGCCATAACATATTCCCCCATAATGGGCTGTCCTGTCTCAGATCTGGTCTCCGTGTCCAACTCTGTGAAGCTGTTAGGAGCCAGCGGTGAGCCAGTACCTTCTTTCTCAGGAAAGGCCCCTCCTCAGACCTTCCTGGCATTAGGCTATCCTCACATCAGTAGGTACCAAGAAAGACTGTCTCTGTCCTTGGAAAATCCAAACAAGTTTGAACACTGGGACATGAACTGGGACTAGCTCTGGGTGCCTGACTTCCTGTATCCCAAGTTCAGAGAGTTCCTTCATCAAGGAAGTGAGGTGAGGTCACTTCCTTCAGGAACTAAATGAGGTCACTGCTTTGACAACAACTTTGTCCTAAAAGTTGCTTCTAAGAGTCCCATGAGATGGAGGATGCACCAACTCGCTCTGACATTTTCACAAGTTAGAATGGTATATCAACCATAGGCATCCGGGAACAGCTCTCCACACAGGCCTGGTTTGGTCCATCTTCTCTACATTAAGATGAAAGAGGCTGATTCAGACACATCCCTTCATCTTGACCAGGTTGTTTACCATGGAAGTTGACTTTTCCTCCCTCAGGTCCTTCATAGCTGCCTACATCTTCTCCATGGATCATTTCTGCATGGACCTTTGAGGTTCTCAGCAGGTGGAAGTTTCCCTACACTCCTGTATTGTAAGGCCAACTCTGTCCCTGCTTTTCTATAAAGTTAGATTGAGGGAACAGTGTATGGTTTGCGTAATAACAGGTTCGATTTTGTTAGGAATCATTCTGAGCGATGAATAATTATATTGGGAACCTGCGATATTTATTAAATTATATTGGTAAAATATATGTATGAAAACAGAAATCTAGGATTTGAAGCCAGAAGGGCATTGGGCCCATGATTGGGATACGTAGTGTGACCTTTGCATTTTTTGTCCAGAATATTACTGTCATAGAATGTATATGTGGATCAGGTGACATGAGCATTTCTTCAAGCATTTCTGGGAGTAAGGTTTTCAAGAGCTATAAATTAGTATTGGGGGTACAAAGAGGTGTACCCTGTGTCCATGAATATAGACATAATGCATGAATAGACCACATTTTGAATAAATAATTTAACTGTTCCCACTTTAAATAATGCATTGAATTAATATATGAAATATTATAAGAAATCTTGTATTGATATAATATCATTCATTTCAACCAGTAATACATCTAAATGTAATATTAGGGCTATGGATTATCATGAAAGGTGTGTGAGTATTGCTTCAAAAGTGATCCTAGAAATCGAAAATAATGTGTTTGGAAAGAAGTCTCATAAAAAGACCAGTCAAGAAACATGGAGGAATACATGTGCTCTGAAGAAGAAAATGATTGAATGTGAAACAAATGCCTATAAACTTGCGAACTTGTGGATGAAATATATATCCCATGATGTGAATAAATTGAAGAAATAGTAATGTACCAGTGTTGAATGAAACGAACATCCAAATACACATCATGTCCCATAGGAATCTACTTGAATTGACGTTAAACTAGGTCAGCTACTGTAGAAATATTAGGATTTGTATGCACCATTCACTAAAGTTAGTTTTCAGTACTAAGAAACAAATATGTATATCAGGAGAATGAATATTTTGAGAATACTCTTGAGAAAATTTGATTATAAATCCACATACTTGAATACGAATGAGTTAAGGGAGTTTATAATAAGACACATTTTTCATATTTTGAAAAATCTGGAGAATATATATATATATATATATATATATATATATATATATATATACACACATACACACACACAAACACACACGGACATTAAAAATAGCATAATATATGCTATAGGAAATTCACCATGAAATTTATATCATCCAGAGATCCAAAAATATTTATTTTATTTAACATGGATTTATGTATAATGTTGTTCAACTAGGAAGCTCACTCATAGGTTGAATTTTCAGTTCTAAAGCGCTTAGGAGGAGTGATCTCTTAAAATTTGTATCTGCCAAGTCAGCCACTTCACAAGAATGTACGTGTGGTATCAGGTAAGATTCTATAGTTGCGTGTAAAAATACATGTGCTGAATAGGCTACAGAGACAGGGAAACAGGAATTCACATATTTGTTAACTTTAAAACACATGGAGAAATATTTTAACAAATAATTGACTATATTTATAACTCCTACCCTAAATAATGCAAAAGGCAATTCCACTATACACCATGCCTTCTCTGAACTGCTTGCATTTCTATTTTTTTGGTTTATTTTTCTCCACCTTATTAGGATTAGTTGTCAGAGTCTAGTAGGGTAGGTGTTAGTGTGAGGTATTCAGTATTTTGAAAGGAAAATTGGAAAATGAATCCAATGTGTATGTAAATAGGTGATACACAAAAATCTTCCCACTCTCATCCAGAACAATGCCTTGACATTACAATCGCCCAGAGTAAGACACAATTAGAAGAGAAGAGTTAGAAAATCTGTGAATTAATATCTGGAATGGAATATGCTCAGGAGTTCACAACCTTGGAGGAGGTAGAGGAGATTCCAAAAGTAAGGGACAGTGTAATCATTCCAAAAACATGGAGCTCTGCTGGCCTAAAGACTTCTTGAGAAACTGCCTCTGAGGTTGGGCACTTGGAATATATGTTGTTGTCGGGAGCTTCAGGTTCGTTTGTAGTGAGACCATCAAATCAGGGTCTTCATCTATGTGACCTGAAGGACATGGTTTCTTATTTTCCACTGAACATGAGTCAGCAGTGCTGAATACTCTCTTTGTAGGTAAACTGTGGACACGGGGGGCTAAGTGTATCCACATGGGCCTGTGAAGCTATTTGGTCATTCTCCACTTTTCGTGTTGTTTCTTGGTGCTGCACTGGGATTTTGGTATTTGTTTCACGAAATACAAAGAATTCAACTGTTACTCTGTGCGTGAGGGAGTTCTGTCACGTGTGGTGGGTCAGGGTCTGCAGGAGAATGCACCAAACAGGCTTATATCCCACATAGTTGCCCCCTTGACCATAGCAACCTGATTCTTAATATTTCCCTAAAACCTCTGCATATAACAAGATGCCTTTACATTGAAGGGACTGCTGGCTGCACCATATCAGTCACAAGCAATTTGGAAGCCAAAGGCAGATCCACATGACCACACCGCAGATGTTTTATCACACACCTGCCCACCACTGTTCTAGGCCCACTCCTCAGGAGGCTCCAACTTCCTGGCATCTCTGTTCTGCACAATTTTTATGAAAACCAGTCAATCAAGGCACTGACTGTTATTCTCATGATCAGCCACAAGATATTCAAAGAATCTCCAGTGCCAACTTGTCACGGGAATTTTAAAAATTTCATGATATATTGACCTAGCCATTTTTCAAGGATGAAGTTGGAGGCATTCTGGAACTATTAAATGGTGAGGAAGCTCATTTCAATGAAATATCTGGAGATGTCTCACAGGAAAGGCTTCCCAAAGAGTCACCAAAAGGTCACATGAATCCTTGAAAATTGAGGTCTACAATGTGAGGTCCATGTGTGTTTTGACTCTCAACAATGGTTGCCAAGTTTTTCAGAATAAAATCATGTGATATCATGGCTGAGATTTCCAGTGGTCTGTGAATAGCTACCCTGGGCCTAGATCTCAGTTTCCAAGGGCGACTATCGTGCGTGGCCTCCTAAAATTCCAACACTATTCATGGCAATACTATTCTGAGTTCAGTACGAGAACTCAGTCTTTATGCGGAATCCCACCAAAGTTCAAGCCAAGGTGGACCATGTCATCTCTACTAACCGCCACAAAAATGACTACAATTAAAACCAAAACACTCCCACATGGCCCTCATTTTCTTCCATACAGACACTCATCATAACCTCTGGCTGGAGGTTTCCGTGAGGGGTGCAGCCCAAGACAGTGTCCAAAATAAGCTCCCTTGCCCCTCATTTGCCTAAAGTCAGGGTGGCCTGGACACCCTTCCTGTGAACTAAGAGTGATCAAATAGGCCTGCCGTTTATTTTGCTCTGCTTCTTAAATTTGAGGCCAACTGATGGTGGGATTTAGATTCTTCATGTGAATTGGAGTCATGAGAAAACCCAGTCACCTATGGGCTAGAATCTCCAGGACTTTGAAGAACTTATTTGACCCAAAGGAGCCCTATTCTCACTTGATGGAGGTCAGGAACATTACCAAGGAAGGAGAGAGACTTCATCCACAATGATTGCTCTTTTGGACATTTTGCTTTTGGATGCATACATGGGATCTCTCTTTAGATCCATCAGGTTCAGAGAATCTAAGCCACAGAATTACACAAGGTCAAGGGGCAACAGAACAATAGGTAAGGAAAAGGCCCAAAGCATGGTTTCTCCACTGAGTCTTACTGGTCACACTGATATCTGAGTTTTCTGAGATGCTCGCCATGCCCTTCATTTAACCAATACATGGCCGTGTCACAGAGCTTGGAGGTGGTACATATATTGGACACAAAACCATGAGCCTATTCTGGAGAGTGGCCAGAATTCAGGAAGCAAACAGTAACTTAGGAAGATAGCAGGTGTTGCCGATCCATAAGGCAAGACGCAGTCCATTCATAAATTGGGAAGGATGAATGCTGGGAAGCTTTCTACTAGACAAGACTCATCCATTGATGCATTCTCTTTGCTAATGTCTACAACCACGGACACAGTGAGATACACAGACATAGAAACACTCGCCTTTTCATACGACTTTCTGGAAACACTTTACTTCAAACCAAACAAACCGACTTTTGGACATATTCTCAGAGCATGGGAAAAAAACCACAAACCCACACCCACAGCCAGATAAGCACCTCCTTCCTCCAAGTAGGTTTGTGACTATCCGGAGTGTTCTCTGACTGATAGGCCATACTATGTTCCCCCGAAATAGCCTCTCCTATCTCACATCTGGTGTCCATGGGCAATTCTGTGAAGTTGTCAGGAGCCAGCAGTGAGCCACTACCTTCTTTGTCAGGAAAGGCCCCTCTTCAGAGCTTTCCTGTCATTTGTCCATCCTCACATCAGTAGATACCAAGAAAGACTGACTCTGTCCTTGTTAAATCAAACAAGTGAGACCACTAGGCCTGGGACTGAGACAGGCTCTAGATGCCTGGCTTCCTGGATCCCAAGTTCAGAAAGTGCCATCACCAAAAAAGTGAGGTGAGGTAACTTCTTTCAGGAACTGAATGAGGTTACTGCCTTGGCAGCCAGTTTGTCCTAACACATGCATCCAAGGTTCCCATGACATGTAGGCTGACCGTATTTCTGTGACACTTTCACAAGTTAGAATGGTATATCAACCATAGGCACCCGGGAACAGCTCTCCACACAGGCCTCATTTGGTCCATCTTATCTACATTAAGAAGAGAGAGGCTGATTCAGACAAAAGTTTTCATCCTGACCAGGTTGTTTGCATTGGAAGATGACTTTTGATCTCTCAGGACCTTCATACCTGCCTACATCTTCTCCAGGGATCAATTCTGAATGGACCTTTGAGGTTCTCAGCAGGTGGACAATCCCCTACTTTCCTGTATTGTAAGACCAACTCTGTCCCTGCTCTTTTATAAAGGTAGATTGAGGGAACAGTTTATGGTTAGGGTTAATTACATGTTTGTTTTGGGTTAGGAACCATTTTGCTGGATGAATAATGGTATTGGGAATCTGTGATATATATAAGAATATAGAGTTGAAAAATATGTATGAAAACAGAAATTTAGTAAGATTTAAAGTCCATATTGGCATTGGGCCTTTGATTGGGATACTTAGCTTTGAATTACGTTCTGCAGTGATGTCTCAGATAAATCGATACTCAATGACATAGGACCTTGTACCTTGGATGATAGATTGTAGAAAAGAACATCCACTCAAACAGGGATAGTCCATAGGATTAGGAAGATAGTCAGTAGGTTTTGCAAGAAGTGTGAGTACAGGATATGGACCAAAAGTTCTTTATCAATAGGGTTTCGGTAATAGAATGAATGTCAATGTCAGCACATGTGAAGAGTCAGTCACATAGGTAAACTGGGGAAAATATGTAGGAAAGGAAACATCAATAGAGACAGTAGGAAATCAGGCAAAGTATAAAGTGAGTGATAGGATTAGACATTTTAACAGGGTTGATATTCACTATATAATCTTCAAAGAAACAAATATGTAGTCACCAATAGGATGGACATTTGAGAGAATTAGGCAACCTAGACATCAATGTTTTTAGTAATCCATGCTCCCATTCAATTTAGGCTTTTGTACAAACATATGTGTGATCTTTGCATTTTGTATCCAAAATAGTACTGTGATAAAATGTATATGTAGATCAGGTGACATAAGTATTTTTTCCACCATTTCAGGGAGCAATATTTTGAAGATGTATAAATTAGTATTGCGGGTACAAAGAGGTGTACCCTGTGTCTATGAATATAGAGATAATGCATGAATAGATGATACTGTGGATAAATAATATAACTGATTCCACTTTAAATAATGGATTAAATTGATATCTTAAAATATATAAGAAATCTTATATTGATACACAGTCATTCATTCCTATCAGTTATACATCTAATGGTAATATTAGGGTTATGGTTTGTCATTAAGGGTGTGTGAGTTTTGCTTCAAAAGTAATTATGGAAATCGAAAATAATGTGTTTGTAAAGAAGTCTCATGAAGAGACTAGTTAAGAAACATGGAGGAATACATGTGTTCTGAAGCAGGAAGTAATTGAAAGTGAAACAAATTGATATAAATTAGCGAACTTGTGGATGAAATATATATCCTATGATGTGCATAAAGTGAAGAAATAGTATTGTACCAGTGTTGAAAAAAAATGAACATCAAAATACATGTCATGTCCCATAGGAATCTACTTGCATTGATCTTAAACTTGGTCAGTAACTGTAGAAATATTAGGATTTGTATGCATCATTCACTGAAGTTAGTTTTCAGTACTAGGAAACAAATATGTATTTCAGGTGGATGAATATTTCTGAGAATAATCTTGTGAAAAGTTGATAATAAATCCACATACATGAACATGAATAAATTTAGGGAGTGTATAATAAGACACATATATTTCATTTTTTCAAAAATCTGGAGAGTGTATATATATATATATATATATATATATATATATATATATATATATATATACACACACACACACACACACTCACACAGACATTAAAAAGTAGCAATATATATGCCAATCAAAATTTATCATGAAATATATATAATCCACACATCCCAAAATATACTTTTTACTGAACATGGATTTATATATAATTTTGTTCAGCTAGGAAGGTCACCAATAGTTTGAATTTTCAGTTCCAACAGCATTAAGAGGAGTGATCTCTTTTCACAATTTGCATCTGCCAAGTCAGCAACCTGTCAAGTATGTACATGTGATACCAGGTAGGATTCTATATGTGCATATAAAAACACATGTGCTGAATAGGCCACAGAGAAAGGGAGAGAGGAATTCACATATTTGTTAACTTTAAAAACACATGGAGAACTGTTTTAATTAAAAATTGACTAGATTTATAATTCCTACCCTATATAATGCAAAAGGCAAGTCCAATTATACAACATGACTCCTCTGAACTGCTTGTATTTCTATTCTGTTTTGGTTATTATTCTCCATCATGTTAGGATTAGTAGTCAGAGTCTAGTGGGGTATGTGTTAGTGTCCAAAATAAGCTCTCTTACCCCTAATTTGCCTAAAGTCATGGGGGCCTGGACACCCTGCATTTGAAGCAGGAGTGATAAAATAGGACTGCAGTTAATACTGCTCTGCTTCTCCATTTTGAAGCCTACTGCCTGTCAAGTATAGATTCTTTATGTGATTTGGAATAATGAGAAAACCCAAGCACTTCTTTAGGGCTTTGAAGATTTCATTTGACCCAAAGGATCCCTATTCTCACTTGATGTAGGTCAGGAACCTAACAAAGGAAGGCAAGACACTTCATCTACCATTACGGATCTTTTTGCCATTTTGGTTTGGATGCACACATGGGATCTTTCTTTAGATCCATTAGGTGCTGAGAATCTAAGCCACAACCTCACACAGGTCCAAGAGGCTGATTAAGACACATTCCTTTCCAAAGAAATTAAGCAAAGAGCCACAGGAGATGGCCATTCATTTTCATTTGAAAACTGTTTTCTTCAGGCTTCACAAAGAGGTGGCCTGAGGCAAAGACCTTCCTGACATTCAGGGCAACAGAAACATAGGTAAGAGAATGGCCCAAAGCAGGGTTTCTCCACTGAGAATTTCCTGGTCACACTGATATCTGAGTTTTCTGAGATGTTCCCATTCCTTACCGCTATCCAGTACATGGGCATGTCACAGAGCTTGGAGGTGGTACATATCTTGGACACAAAACCATGAGCCTATTCTGCACAGTGGCCAGAATTCAGGAAGAAAACAGAAACTTAGGAAGATAGTAGGTGTTGTCCATCCATAAGGCAAGTTGCGGTTCATTCATAAATTGGGCAGGATGAATGCTGGGAAGCTTTCTACTAGACAGGACATATCCATTGATGCATTCTCTTTTCTAATGTCTACAACCACGGACACAGTGGGATACACAGATATAGAATCACTCACCTTGTCAAAAAACTTACTAGAAACAGTCTATTCCAAACCAAACAAACTGTCTTTCCTACCTATTCTCAGAATATGAGACAAACCACAAACTGACACTCACACTCACAAAGGCATCTCCTTCCCGCAAGTATGTCTCTGACTATCTGGAGTGTCCTCTGTCTGTTGGGCCATATTATGTTCCAATGAAATGTCCTGTCATGTCTCAGATCTGTCTCCTTTGCCAACTCTGTGAAGTTCTCAGGAGCCAGCGGTGAGCCACTACCTGCTTTCTCAGGAAAGGCCCCTCTTCAGATCTGTCCTGGCATTTGGCAATCCTCACATCAGTAGATACCAAGAAATACTGACTCTGTCCTTGCTACATCCAAACAAGTGAGCCCACTGGGATTGGGACTGGGACTGGCTCTGGGAGCCTGGCATCTTGGATTCCAAGTTCAGAGAGTTACATCACCAAGGAAGTGAGGTAGGTCACTTTCTTCAGGAACTGCATGAGGTCACTACCTTGGCAATCACTTTGATTTAACATTTGCTTCCAAGGGTCCCATGAGATAGAGGCTGCCCCTACTTTCGGTGACAATTTCACAAGATAGAATGGTATATCAAACATAGGCGCCTGGGAACATCTCCCCACACAGGCCTGGTTTGGTCCATCTTCTCTACATTTAGAATAGAGAGACTGATTCAGACACATCCCTTCATCCTGACAAGGGGGTTTGCCATGCAAGATGACTTTTGCTCTCTCAACTCCTTCATAGCGGCCTACATCTTCTCCAGGGATCATTTCTGCATGGACCTTTGAGGATCTCAGCAGGTTTAAGAACCCCTACATTCCTGTATTGTAAAAGCAACTCTGTCCCTGCTCTTCTGTAAAGTTTGATTGAGAGAAGAGTGTATGGTTACGGTTAATAAAAGTTCGATTTGAATCATTCTGCGGGATGAATAATGGTAATGGGAACCTGTAATATTTACAAGAATGTAAAAGTGAAATATAAGAATGAAAACAGTAATCTAGGTAAGATTTGAAGCCCAGAAGGGCATTGGGCCCTTGATTGGGATACTTAGCTTTGAATTATGTTCTGCAGAAATGTCTCAGATAAATCGATGTTCAATGGCATAGGACTTTGTACCTTGAATGATGGAATGTCAAAGAGAACTTCTAGACAAAAAGGGATAGTCGGTATTATTAGAAAGATAGTCGGTAGGTTTAGAATGAAGAGTGAGTATAGCATTTGGACCAAAAGTTCTTTAGCAATAGGGCTTCTGGTAGAGATTGAATGTAAATGTGAGCACATGTGAAGAGTCAGTCACAGTGATAATCTGGGGAAAATATGTAGGAAAGCAGATATCAATAGAGACATTAGGAAATCAGGCAAATGATAAAGTGAGTGATAAGATTAGACATTTTCAAGGGGCTTGAGGTTGAATATATAATCTTAGGAAGAAACAAATATGTAGTCAAGAATAGGATTCACATTTGAGAGCATTAGGCAACCTGGACATGAATGTTTTTAGTAATCCATCTTCACTTTCCATTTAGGTTTGGTAAAATCATAAGTGTCACCTTTGCTGTTTGTGTCCACAATATTACTGTGATAAAATGTATATGTAAATCAGGTGACATGTGCATTTCTTCCACCATTTCTGGGAGCAATATTTTGAAGACGTATAAATTAGTATTGGGGGTACAAAGAGGTGTACCCTGTGTCTATGAATATAGAGATAATGCATGAAAAGACCATACTGTGAATAAATAATATAACTGGTTCCACTTTAAATAATGGATTTAATTGATATCTGAAACTAAGTAAGAAATCTTATATTGATATACAATCATTCATTCCAGCTAGTTGTACATCTAATGGTAATATTAGGGTTTGGTTTATCATACGGGTGTGTGAGTTTTGCTTCAAATGTGATAATGGAAATCGACAATAATGTGTTTGGAAAGAAGTCTCATGAAAAGAGCAGTCAAGAAACATAAGAAATACATGTGTTCTGAAGCAGGAAGTGACTGAAAGTGAAACAAATGCGTATAAATTAGCGAACTTGTGGATGAAATATATATCCTATGATGTGCATAAACTGAAGAAATAGTAATGTTCCAGTGTTGAATAAAAATGAATGTCAAAATACACATCATGTCCCATAGGAATCTGCTAGCCTTGAAATTAAACTGGGTCAGTTACTATAGAAATATTAGATTTTTTTTTGGTGTTATAATAGAATTTATTTTACCACTAGCATGCCACAGAATGTTGAGGAAAGAGCAATGGATTTTTAGTTATTGCAGTAATAATCTAACATTTAATGACTCTTTTGGATAGTCTAGAAATTACATAAGGCTATGTTACATAATTTTTTTTTAAATTTAACATTCATAAAAGCTTGGAGTTTTGCTAATATTTCTACTTTTTTATTTTTTATTTTTTCAGTTGTGATTGACCTTCATTTTGTTTATTTGTATGTGGTGCTTAGAATAGAACCCAGTGTCCCACACATGCTAGAAAAGCATGTTACCACTGAACCACAAACCCAGCCCCTCCACTTTTATCTTTACATCGAACATGCCTCTCACTTATCTTTACTCACTTTCTTCCTCATTTTCCCCCCCTCTCTCTTCCTTTTTCGTTTTCCTTTGATATCTGTTTTTCTCTCATGTCATTACAAACAGTAGTATGCTATGAAATTTAAATTTAAGACTGTTTTTTATAGTCATTGTTTTTTTCTTGAGAAAATTTAATAATTATAATCACCTGATAGATATATTAAAATACATTTTTATACATATGTATCTATATTCATGCATATGCATTACATATTATATATATATATATATATATATATATATATATATATATATATATATATATACATATATATTTAAAAGTACTTTGATTAGCCTGTTAAAAATAATATAGACCAAAACTTTCTTAATTCTCAAGCCTTCCAGAATTAACATCTTACAGTGAAAATCAAATAAACATATTTAAATAAACAGGTATCATTCTTTTTTATCAATACTGATAATTTAAGGTTTTATATCACATTAAGCTGTAATACGGCATATTAAATCTTATGAATTAAAAAAAAGTTTTTTGAATTACCTATTATTTAAGGACCATATGCACTGACATTTTAAATGGCTTTCTTGTGATTTTAATTTCTATCAATTGTGTATTAATTGCCAAATCCTTATTTTAGTACTTTTCATATTCATAATTGATATAAAGTCAATTGTTTAATTCTTCTTGTAAGTAATTACTTATTACAGTAGGGACATATTAATAATTCTAAATCTGTATAAGAAAATAGTACAAAGATATTTTCATGCAAAATTAAGAATAATTGCGTGCTCTAAATGTCTGATTGTTGATACATATAACAAAGAGCTTTTGATCAGTCTCTTCCCCAGTAAAACATAAAATGCAAAGATATTGTTGGGTATATACGTACAGATAAAGATAAAGAAAATACACATTATCAGCTAGAAACTATTAAATAAAAGGTGAAAACAACAATCCAACAGATTGTACGAATTTGTCAGATGAGGTAGTATTCTGGAAGAATAGCCTAAGACTAGACCTGGTCCATGACAAAATATTCACGAAAAAAATAAAATTTGAAAAATATAGGAAATGCTATGAATTTTTCAAGAAGATAGGTGAATTATCCTTTAATCTCAATTTATGTGCATTTTCAAAAGCCAATTTCCTGGTAAAATAAATTTGTGATAGTTACAACTAAACAAAACAAGTTTTGCTTAGCAAAATGAATGCATCTCAACCCATTTTTAGCTGATTTCTTCCCACTCAATTTTAAACCGTTATTTATTTATTTATTTCTATTGGTTGTTCCAAACATTACAAAGCTCATGATATATCATCTTTGATACATTTTACTCAATTGGGTTATGAACTCCCATTTTTTCCCCAAATATGAATTGCAGAATCACATTGGTTACACATTCACATTTTTACATAATAGCATATTAGTGACTGTTGTATTCTGCGACCTTTCCTATCCCCTACAATCCCCCCTCCCCTCCCCTCCCATCTTCCCTCTCTACCTCATCTGCTGTTGTTCAATTCTCTCCACTGTTTCCCCCCCATTTCCCCTCAAATCCTCTTATATGTAATTTTGTGTAACATTGAGGGTCTCCTACTATTCCCATATGCTTTCCCTTCTCTCTCCCTTTCTCTCCCCCCACTCGTCTTTGTTTAATGTTAAACTTTTCCTCATGCTCTTCCTCAATGTTCTTTTCTTAGTTGCTATTTTAATATCAAAGAAGACATTTGGCATTTGTTTTTTAAGGATTGGCTAACTTCGCCTAGCATAATCTGCTCTAATGCCATCCATTTCCCTGCAAATTCTATGATTTTGTCATTTTTTAATGAAGAGTAATACTCCATTTTGTATAAAAGCCACTTTTTTTTATCCATTCATCTATTGAAGGGCATCTAGGTTGGTTCCACAGTCTAGCTATTGTGAATTGTGCAGCTATGATCATTGATGTGGCAGTATCTCTATAGTACGCTCTTTTAAGATCCTCAGGAAATAGTCCGAGAAGGGTGATAGCTGGGTCAAATGGTGGATCCATTCCCAGCTTTCCCAGGTATCACCATAGTACTTTCCAAATTGGCCTCACCAATTTGCAGTCCCACCAGCAGTGTACAATTGTACCCTTTTCCCCACATTCTCACCAACACTTACTTTGTTTGACTTCATAATGGCTGCCGATCTTACTGGAGTGAGATGGTATCTTAGGGTGGTTTTGATTTGCATTTCTCTGACTGCTAGAGATGGTGAGCATTTTTTCATGTACTTGTTCATTGATTGAATGTCCTCCTCTGTGAAGTGTCTGTTCAGGTCCTTGGCCCATTTGTTGATTGGGTTATTTGTTATCTTATTGTTTAATTTTTTGAGTTTTTTGTATATTTTGGATATTAGGGCTCTATCTGAAGTGTGAGGGGTAAAAATTTGTTCCCAGGATGTAGGCTCTCTATTTACCTCTCTTATTGTTTCTCTTGCTGAGAAAAAAAAATTAGTTTAAGTGAGTCCCATTTGTTTATTCTTGTTATTAACTCTTGGGCTATGGGCATCCTATTAAAGAATGTGGAGCCCGTCCCCAAGTATGTAGATCGTAGCCAACTTTTTCATCTATTAGACACAGTGTCTCTGATTTGATATCTACCTCCTGGATCCATTTTGAGTTAACTTTTGTGCATGGTGAGAGAAAGGGATTCAGTTTCATTATGTTGCATATGGATTTCCAATTTTCCCAGCACCATTTGTTGAAGATGCTATCTTTCCTCCATTGCATGTTTTTAGCCCCTTTATCAAATATAAGAAAGTTGTAATTTTGTGGATTGGTTTCTGTGTCCTCTATTCTATACCATTGGTCCAGCTGCCTGTTTTGGTACCAGTACCACGATGTTTTTATTACTATTGCTTTGTAGTACAGTTTGAACTCTTGTATCGCTATACCTCCAGATTCACACTTCCTGCTTAGAATTGCTTTTGGTATTCAGGGTCTTTTGTTTTTTCCATATGAATTTCATGATTGCTTTATCATTTCTACAAGAAATGCTGTTGGGATTTTTATTGGCACCGATTTAAACCTGTAGAGAACTTTGGGTAATATCAACATTTTGATGATGTTAGTTCTGCCTATCCATGAACAGGGTACATTTTTCCATCTTCTAAGATCTTCTTCTATCTCTTTCCTTAGGGTTCTGTAGTTTTCATTATATAAATCTTTCACCTCTTTCGTTAGGGTGATTCCCAAGTATCTTATTTTCTTTGTGGATATAGTGAATGGAGTGGTTTTCCTCATTTCCATTTCAGAAGTTTTGCTGCTGATATACAGGAATGCCTTTGATTAATGCGTGTTGACTTTATATCTTGCCACTTTGCTGAATTCATTTATTAACTCTAGCAGTTGCTTTGTAGACCCTTTTGAGTCTGTTAAATATATTATCATGTCATCTGCAAATAGCGATAATTTACGTTCTTCTTTTCCTATTTTTATGTCTTTAATTTCTTTTGTCTGTCTAATTGCTCTGGCTAGTATTTCAAGAACTAAATCGAATAGAAGTGGTGATAGAGGGCATCCCTGTCTTGTTCCAGATTTTAGAGGGAATGCCTTCAGTTTTTCTCCATTTACGATGATGCTAGCCTGAGGTTCAGCATATATAGCTTTTACAATGTTGAGGTAACTCAACATTGTTATCCTAGTTTTTCTAGTGTTTTGAACATAAAGGGAGGCTGAACTTTGTCGAATGTTTTTTCTGCATCTATCAAGATGATCATATGGTTCTTGTCTTTAAGTCTATTGATGTGGTGAATAGCATTTATTGATTTCCGTATATTGAACTAGCCTTGCTTCCCTGGGATGAATCCTACTTGATCATGGTGCACAATTTTTTGATATGCTTTTGTATTACATTCACAAGGATTTTATTGAGAATGTTTGCATCCTAGTTCATTAGAGACATTGGTCTGTAGTTTTCTTTCTTTGAAGTGTTTTTGTCTGGTTTTGGGATCAGGGTGATTTTGGCCTCATAGAATGAATTTGAAAGAGCACCTTTTTTTCTATTTCTTGAAATAGCTTGAAAAGTATTGGTATTAATTCTTCTTTTAAGGTTTTGTAGAGCTCCGCTCTATACCCATCCGCTCCAGGGCTTTTTTTGGTTGGTAGTCTTTTGATGGCTTCTTATATTTCTTCCTTTGTTATTGGTCTGTTTAAATTGTGTGTGTCTTCCTGACTCAATCTGGGCACATCGTATGACTTAGGAAATTTATTGATATCTTCACTATCTTCTATTTCATTTGAATATAGGGTTTCAAAATACTTTCTAATTATCTTCTGTATTTCTGTAGTGTCTGTTGTGATAATGCCTTTTTCATGCCATATGTTAGTAATTTGAATTCTCTTTCTTCTTCTCTTCGTTAGCATGGCTAAGGGCCTGTCAATCTTATTTATGTTTTCAAAGAACCAACTTTTAGTTTTATCAATTTTTTCAATGTTTTTTTTTGTTTCAATTTCGTTGATTTCTGCTCTAATTTTAATTATTTCTTGTCTTCTACTACATTTGCTGTTGTTTTCGTTTTCTTTTTCTAGGTTTTTGAGGTGTAGTGTGAGTTCATTTATTTGTTTTTGTTTTTTGTTTTTTTTTTGAGGAAAGAACTCCAAGAAATGAATTTTCCTCTTAAAACTGCTTTCATTGTGTCCTATAGATTCCAGTATGTTGTGTCTGTATAGTCATTTGTCTCTAAGAATTTTTTATATCCTCCTTTATGTCTTCTGTAACCCATTGAACATTCAGTAGAATATTGTTCATTTTTCCATATGATGTAGGATTTTTCCTTCCTTCTTTTATCATTGATTTCCAGGTACATTCCAATATGATCAGATATGGTGCATGGTATTATCTCCACGCCTTTATATTTACTAAGGGTTGCCCTATGGCATAATATATGATCTATCTTTGAGTAGGATCCTTGTGCTGCTGAGAAGAACGTGTATCCACGTTCTGCATGTTGGCTATCTTCATAATTCTATGTCTTGGAGTTGGTCTATTATGGTTTTGAATGTTTGAGGTCATGTAGGCTTCAAGGATTTGGCAATCCATTCCATCTTTCATCTCTGGGAAGTTTTCTAGAATTATTTCATTTAATATGTTGTCCATTCCTTTGGTTTGAATCTCTATGCCTTCTTCTATCCTAATGACTCTCAAATTTGTTTTTTTATGACAGCCCATATCTCTTAAATAGATTGCTCATGGGATATAAGCATCTTTTCTGTGTTGACTATATTCTTTTCAAGTTGATAAACTTTGTATTCATTATCTGATCTTCTGACTTCTACTTGATCTAGTCTATTTACAATATTCTCGTTTGAATTTTTAATGTGGTTTATATTTTTCTGCATTCCTAGGATTACTGTTTGATTTTTTTTAAGATCTCTGTCTTTTGGTGAATCTCGTTCTTTGCCATTTGAATTTGTTTGTTTAATTCATTTTCAAAATATTCTTTTATTGCTTGGACTTGCTGCCTCATGTCTTCTCTAATATTTCTTTCCATCTGAGTTAGGGATGCATTGAGTTTTTTCCCTATCCCTGTTTCTGATGATTCTAGGTCCTCCTGTAAAATTAAGTTGTCCGGCATTATTTGTACACCTTTTTCCCTTGTTTTTTCATGAAGTTCACATTACTTTCCAGCTCCATTTGATTGCTGTCTTTCTGCTCTCTTCTATATATTTGTTTTGGTTTTATATATCTCTATTGACTCTCCTTTGTGTTGGTAGACTGTGAATGCTAAAGTGGATTCCACTGGGAAGGAATTCCGACGGCCGAGCTCCAGTGATGTCACCTCTCTGCTATGGTGGGCCCCAGGCTCTTTGCCCGGGTGTTCGCATGGGGGTGTGGGACTGTACTGTCTCTGTTTGGTTTCAGCTCCCGGTCGCCGGCGTGCAGGTGGTCACGAGCTGTCCAGTCGCGCAGTCAGCTGGTGGGCTGTCACCGGCGGTTGTGCGATCTCTAGCCACCCATTAGGGTGGGCATATGGCAGGCGATTGGTCGCTGGTGGGCAGGCAGTCTCCAGCCGTCCAGTCGCACCTGCAGCGGGCCGGCTTTTGCCGGCGGGCGAGCGTTCTCCAGGCGCCCAGTCACGCGTGCCTGGCCTCTAGTACCCTGGTTTCTCCTGCTAGTCCTGGTTTCTCCTGCTAGACCAGATTTCCCCTGAGTAATGCCCTCGGCAGCTCAAACTGTACTCTGGCTTGCCGTTTCTTGGGTGTGGATTGTGTCTATTGGGAACCCCAGCACTCTATTTTTATTATTTTTTCCGTTTGCCCTTTCCCCCATCCCTGGCTAGACAGATTTCGTTTTCACCACTGATGGGAGGGGGAGTTGAAGGTCAGGTGCCTCTAGTTTCCCCCCCCAATCTTTATGCAGGCTCTCTCTGAAAATCCCTCCCCTGGAAAGCTTAGGAGAGATTTTATGCAAATTTCCTACTGTATGGGAGATGAGCGGAAAACACACAACTGTTTTATTGTTGCAATCTATCGGAGAGTGGCGGTGGTTACTTCAGCTCTCCAAGATGGTGGCCATTGGTTTCCTTGGTGGAGTTTCTGTTGTGGGGGATAGAACTGTAGAGCTTCCTTCCCTGACTGAAATCCCGAACTCGGCCTGGGGCTCAGTGCGGTGTCAGCCGGCAGGATTCCACAGAATCTGCAGCAACGTTTCTCCCTGGATGCTAGTCGCTTCTCGGTGGTGCCTCGATGTCTGCAGCCATGGGGCGGGCCACAGGGATCAATAAGCCCGGATCTCCGGTTGCATATTCAGCTCACGTTTGAGACTCAATTACCGGACCTCGTTGGTGGAAATCATTCTTTTAGGTTTCGGTGCACACCCATTTTTCTATAAGATCCTAACAAGATAGTCTTTTGTCATTTTAACTCGTTATTCACCTGCAATGTGGCGAGGTACACTGGGTGTGATGCACTCTATTTGCGGCCAACTTGCAATGTTGAAATATTATGTTTTGTATGCACCATTTACTGAAGATAGTTTTCAGTACTAGGCAACCAATATGTATTTCAGGTTGTTGAATATTTCTGAGAATTATCTTTTGAAAAGTTGATTATAAATCCACATACATGAATATGAATGAATTTGGGGAGTGCACAATAAGGCACATATATTTCATATTTTGAAAAATCTGGAGAGTATATATATATATATATATATATATATATATATATATACACACACACACAGAGACATTACAATGTAGCATTATGTATGCCAACCGAAATTTATCATGAAATACATATCATCCACGGATCCAACAATATTAGTTTTACTGAACATGGATTTATGTATAATGTTGTTCAAATAGGAGGCTCACCCATAGGATGAATTTTCAGTTTCAACAGCGTTTAGGAGGAGTGATATCTTCTCACAATTTGTATCTGCCAAGTCAGCCACCTCACAAAAATGTACGTGTGATACCAGGTAGGATTCTATATATGAATATAAAAATACATCTGCTGACTAGGCTACAGAGAAAGGGAGAAATAAATTCACATATTTGTTAACTTTA
Organism: Callospermophilus lateralis; assembly: GCF_048772815.1. NCBI lineage: Eukaryota > Metazoa > Chordata > Mammalia > Rodentia > Sciuridae > Callospermophilus > Callospermophilus lateralis. The sequence continues at coordinate 461,082 of NW_027511395.1, forward strand.
AAAACACATGGAGAACTATTTCAACAAAAAAATTGACTAGATTTATAACTCCTACCGTATATAATGCAAAAGGCAAGTCCAACAATACCAAACATGCCTCCTCTGAACTGCTTGTATTTCTATTCTGATTGGGTTATTATTCTCCATGATATTACGATTAGTAGTCAGAGTCTAGTAGGGTAGGGGTTAGTGTCAGGGATTCAGTATTTCAAATGGAAAATTGGAAAATGAATCCAATGTGTATGCAAATATGTGCTACACAAAAATGTTCCCACTCTCATCAAGAACTATGGCTTGACATTATTTTTGCCCCAAGTAAGACAAAATTAGAGGAGAAGTGTTAGAAAATCTGTGAATACATATCTGGAATGGAATATGCTCAGTAGTTCACAACACTGGAGGTGGTAGAGGAGTTCCCAAAAGTAAGGGACAGGGTAAACACTCCACAAACATGGAGCTCTGCTGGCCTAAAGACTTCTTGAAGAACTGCCTCTGAGGTTGGGCACCTGAAAAATATGTTGTTTTCTGGAGCTTTAGCTTCATTTGTAGTGAGACCATCAAACTGGGTCTGCATCTATGTGACCTGGAGGACATGGTTTCTTATTTTCCAGTGAAGATGAGGCAGCAGTGCTGAATTTGCTCTTTGTAGGTAAACTGTGACCACTGGGGTCTAAGTGTCTCCCCATGTGGACTGTGAAGCCATTTGGTCATCCTCCAAATTTCATGGTGTTTCTTGCTGCTGCACTAGGAGTTAGCTATTTAATTCAAAAATACAAGGAGTTTTAGTGGATCACAGTGCTGGAGAGAGTTCTGTCACATGTGGTGGGTCAGTTTCTGCAAGAGAATGCACCAAACATACTTCTAGCCCACATATATTGCCCCATTGACGATAGCAACATGATTCTGAACATTGCCCTGAAATCTCTCAATATTACAAGATGCCTTTACATAGAAGGGACTGCTCGCTGCACCATGTCAGTTCCAAGCCATTTGGAAGCCAATGGAAGATCCACAAGGCCCCACCACAGATGTTTTATCACACACCTGACCACCACGGCTCTAGGCCCACTACTCAGCAGGTTCCAACTTATTGGCATCTCTGTTCTACACGATTTTCATAAAACCCAGTCAATCAAAGCACTGTCTGGTATACTCATGACCAGCAACAGGACATCCAAATGTCCTCCATTGCCACCTGGTCATGGGAATTTCAAAAATTTTATGGTATTTTTGTAGCCATTTTTTAATGATGATGTTGGAGGCACTGTGGGTTCAAATTCACTCCAGAACCATTAAATGTAGAGGAAGCACATTTCAATGAAAGCTTTGGAGAATTCTCAAAGGCAAGGCTTCTCAAAAAGTGGCCAAATGGTCACATGAAGCCAGGCCCATTGTGGTCTACAATGAGGACCATGTGTCTTTCGACTCTCAACTATGGCTGCCAAGTCTTTCAGAATAAAATCACGTGATATCTTGGCTGTGATTCCCAGTGCTCTGTTGAAAGCCACCCTGGGCCTAGATCTCAGTTTTCAAGGGGGACTCTCATGCATGGCCTCCTAAAATCCTAACACAATTCATGGCAATAATTCTCTGAGTTCAGTTCCAGAACTCAGTCTCTAAGGGGAATCACACCAGAGTTCATGTCAAGGTGGACCCAGTCATCTCTTCCAACCACCAAACAAATGGCCACAATTAAAACCAAAACACTCCCACATGGCCCTCATGATCTTTCATATAGACACTCATCATAACCTCTGGCTGGATGTTTCCATGAGGGGTGAAGCCCAAGACAGTCTCCAAAATAATCTCCCTTGCCCCTTAATGGCCTAAAATCAGAGTTGCCTGGACACACTTTCTGTGAACCAGGAGTGATCAAATAGGCCTGCTGTTAATACTTCTCTGCTTCTCTAATTTGAGGCCTACTGACTGTGGGGTTTATTTTTTTATGTGAATTGGAGTCATTAGAAAACCAAGCACTTATCGGCTAGCTTCTGCAGGGTTTGAAGAAATCATTTGACCCAAAGGATCCCTATTCTCACTTGATGGAGGTCAGGAACCTAACAGAAGAAGGGGAGAGACTTCATCCACAATGACTGCTCTTTTGGCCATTTTGGTTTTGGATGCACACATGGGATCATTCTTAAGATACATCAGGTGCTGAGAATCTAAGCCATTGCCTCAAACAGGGCAAAGAGGCAGATTCAGACACATCCCTTTCCAAAGCAATTAAGCAAAGAGGCACAGGTGATGCCCATTCATTTCCATTTGAAACCTGTTTTCTTCAGGTTTCACAAAGGGGTGGACTGAGGCAAAGACCTTCCTGACATTCAGGGCAACACAACAATAGGTAAGCAAAGCAGGGTTTCTCCACTGAGACTTTATTGGTCACACTGATATTTGAGTTTTCTGAGATGCTCGCCATTCCCTTCAGCTATCCAATACATGGCCATGTAACAGGGCTTGGAAGTGGTACATATCTTGGACACAAAACCATGAGCCTATTCTGTAGAGTGGCCAGAATTCAGGAAGAACGCAGGAACTTTGGAAAATAGCACGTGTTGCCCATCAATAAGGCAAGCCAAAATCCATTCATCAATTTGGCAGAATAAATGATGGGAAGCTTTCTACTAGACAGGACACATCAATTGATGCATTCTCTTTTCTAATGTCTATAACCATGGACACAGTGGGATACACAGACATAGAAACACTCGCCTTGTCAAATGACTTACTAGAAATAGTTCACTCAAAACCAAACAAACCGCCTTTTCTATCTATTCTCAGAACATGAGACAAATCCACAAACACACAGCGACACCCACAGAGGCACCTCCTTCCCCAAAGTAGGTCGGTGACTATCCAGAGTGTCCTCTGACTGGTGGGCCATAGTGTGTTCCCCAGAAATTGCCTGTCCTGTCTCAGATCTGGTCTCCTTAACCAACTCTGTGAAGATGTCAGGAGCCAGTGGTGAACCACTATCTGCTTTCCTCAGGAAAGGCAGCTTTTCTGGAATTTGGCCATTCTCATATCAGTAGGTACCAAGAAAGACTGACTCTGTCCTTGGTATATACAAACAAGTGAGACCACTGTGACTGGGAATGGGACAGGCTCTGGGTTCCTGTCTTCCTGGATAACAAGTTCTTAGAGTTCCATCACCAAGGAAGTGAGGTGAGGTCACTTCCTTCAGGAACTGAATGAGGTCACTGCCTTAGCAACCACTTTGTCCTAACAGTTGCTTCCAAGGGTCCCATGAGATGGAGGCTGCCCCTACGTACTGTGACACTTTCACAAGTTAGAATGTATATCAACCATAGGCACCCAAGACCAGCTCTCCAAACAGGACTGTTTGGGTCCATATTCTAATGGGTGGCACTAGAGCAGATTATGCTTAGTGAAGCTGGCCAATCCCTAAAAAACAAATACCAAATGTCTTCTTTGATATAATGAGAGCAACTAAGAATAGAGCAGGGAGGAAGAGCAGGAAGAAAAGATTAACATTAAACAGAGACATGAGGTGGGAGGGAAAGAGAGAGAAAAGGGGAATTGCATGGAAATGGAGGGAGACCCTCATTGTTATACTAAATTACATATTAGAGGTTGTGAATGGAATGGGAATATAACAAGGTGAGAAATGAATTACAGTAGATGGGGTAGACGGAGAAGATGGGAGGGGAGGGGAGGGGGGATAGTAGAGGATAGGAACAGTAGCAGAATACAAGAATTACTAGTATGGCATTATGTAAAAATGTGGATGTGTAACCGATGTGATTCTTCAATCTGTATCTGGGGTAAAAATGGGAGTTCATAAATCACTTGAAGCTAATGTATGCTAATGTATGAATATGTTATGTCAAAAGATTTGTAAGGTTTGGAACAACCAATAATAAAAAAGAAGAACAGAGAGGCTGATTCAGTAACAACCTTTCATACTGACCAGGTTGTTTGCCATGGAAGTTGACTTTTGCTCTCTCAGGTCCTTCAGTGGTGCCTATATCTTCTCCAGGGATCACTTCTGAATGAAACTTTGAGTTTTTCAACAGGTGGAAGATTCCCTACATTCCTCTATTTTAGGACCAACACTGCCCCTGCTCTTCTGTAAAGTTAGATTGAGGGAACAGTGTATGGTTTCGCTTAATAACAGGTTTGATTTGGGTTAGGAATCATTCTGCTTGATGAATAATGGTATTGGGAACCTGTGATATTTATAAGAATATATAGGTGAAATATAAGTATGAAAACAGAAATCTAGGTAAGATTGGAATCCCAGAAGGGCATTGCACTCTTGATTGGGATACTTAGCTTTGATACATGTTCTGCAAAGATGTTTCAGATAAATCAATAATCAATGGCATAGGACCTTGTACCTTCGATGATTGAATGTAGAAGTGAGTATCCACTCAAACTGTGATAGTCGGTAGGATTAGGAAGATATTCTGTAGGTTTCAGAAGAAGAGTGAGTACAGGAATTGGACCAAAAGTTCTTTAGCAATAGGGTATCACATAGACAGTGAACGTAAATGTCAGCACATGTGAAGTGTTAGTCAAAATCGTGAACTGGTGAAAATATTTAGGAAAGCAGACATCAATAGAGACATTAGGAAATCAGGGAGAGTATAAAGTGAGTGATAGGATTAGACATTTGAACAGAGTTGAGGTTGAATATATAGTCTTAGGAAGAAACAAATATGTTGTCATAAATAGGATTGACATTTGAGAGCATTAGGCAACCTGGACATGAATGTTTTTAGTAATCCATGCTCACTTTCCATTTAGGCTTTGGTACAATCATAAGTGTGACCTCTGCTTATTGTGTCCAGAATATTACTGTGATAAATGCATACGTACATCAGGTGACATGAGTATTTCTTCCACCATTTCTGGGAGCAACATTTTGAAGACGAATAAATTAGTATTGGGGTTACAAATAGATGTACCCTTTGTCTATGAATGTAGAGATAATTCATGAATAGACCATACTGTGAATAAATAATATAATTGGTTCCAACTTTAAATAATAGATTGAATTGATATCTGAATATATACAGAAAATCTTATATTGATATACAATTATTCATTCTAACCAGTAATACATCTAATGGTAATATTAGGGTTATGTTTTATCATGAAGAGTGTGTGAGTTTTGCTTCAAAATGATTATGGAAATTGAAAATAATGTGTCATGAAAAGACCAGTTAAGAAACCTGGAGGAATACATGTGTTCTGAATCAGTAAATGATTGAAAGTGAATCAAATGCCTATAAATTTTTGAACTTATGGATGAAATATATGTCCTATGATGTTCGTAAACTGTAGAAATTGTATTGTACCAGTGTTGAATAAAAGAAACTTCAAAATAAACATCATGTCCCATAGGAATCTACTTGCATTGATGTTAAACAGGGTCAGTTAATGTAGAAATATTAGGATTGTATGCACCATTCACTGAAGTTAGTTTTCAGTAATAGGAAACAAATATGTATTTCAGGTGGATGAATATTTCTGAGAATAATCTTGTGAAATGTTGATTATAAATCCACATACATGAACATGAAAGAATTTAGGTAGTGTATATAAGACACATATATTTTATATTTGGAAAAATTTGAAGATTGTATATATATATATATATATATATATATATATATATATATATATATATATTAAAAAAAACAAAAACAGACAATACGATGTAGCAATATATATGCCAATCGAAATTCTTCATGAAATGTACATCAGCCACAGATGCAAAAATATTTATTTTACTAAACATGGATTTATGTATGGCTTGTTGTTCTACTAGGAGGCTCACCCATAGGTTGAATTTTCTACTAGGAGGCTCACCCATAGGTTGAATTTTCAGTTCCAACAGAGTTTAGGAGGAGTGATCTCTTCTCACAATTTGTATTTGCCAAGTCAGACACCTCAGAAGAGTATACGTGTGATACCAGGTAGGATTCTATATGTGCATATAAAAATACATGTGCTGAATTGGCTACAGAGAATAGGAGACAGGTATTCACATATTTGTTAACTTTAAAAACATGTGGAGAACTATTTCAATTATAAATTAGCTAGATTTATAACACCTACCCTATATCATTCAAAAGGCAAGTCCAACTATACACCATGCCTCATCTGTACTGCTTGCATTTCCATTCTGTTGGATTATTTTTCTCCATCATATTAGTATTAGTTGTCAGAGTCTAGTAGGTTATGGTTTAGTGTCAGGTGTCCGGGCTGGCTGGACACTTCAACGTGGGCGTTGAACCTTGTTGGGGAGGAATGAAGGGAAAAGAGTCATGAGAGATGACAGCAAGACAACAGTTCTGATCATGCTGAAAACTTTTATAGTTCTCACAGTGTATTTATATGCTGCGGATGAGAAAGCTCTCTTATCGGCAGTTGCTGGATGTCTTCACAGGGTGAGATAACCTCAGGATATTTCAGGAAGACGGATAGCTGCAGGATGTCTCAGGGTGATAGATGGCTGCGGGATGTCTCCCAGGCAGGATATCTCGCAGGGGGCTATTTCTTGTAAGTGTCAGGCTATTCTTTGAAGGAGAACTTCCTTCTAGCCCCTGACATCTCCTCCCTTTCTTATATAAAATATTTGACCATACCTTACAGGCCAATGTTTTAGGGGTTATAGAGGCTCTGTTTCTCTAGCAGGCCTTAGAATATCTCCTGATCTGATCGAGCATGTTTACTAGATTTCGTGGTGGCCTTGGCATGTTTTTTGAGGAGACGGCTTTGAGGGGGAAGCATGCCAACTGCCATGCACCAGAGCGTGTCACTCAGAAGACTTGGATTTTGGGAACCATGGATCCATCCTCCTGCAGTCCTTCCTGCACCCTCCGTTATTATGCCCTAACGTCCTCACTCCATGGGTGCGTCCTCCCCCATGTGGAGCGGCCCATGGAGGACGAACCCTTATGGCAAGTGCAGAAGATCGTTGGTCAGAGCTGTTACTTAGAGTTTTATGTAAGAAAGCGAGATCTGTGGGCATGTAAACTTAAGAAATAAGCTTGTGAGGACGGTAGAACATCCTTTTAAATGTTGGCAGCACGGTCTTCCATATCCAGGCAATGATAGTGGACCTGTATGGGCTTAGAGGCCAAAATATTAATCTGTTCTTTAATAAATTGTACCAGCCTGTTTATAATGCAGGGTTTTAGGGACACCATTAAAAGTAAACCCAACAAAGGGCCTAATAGGGGAAGAAGGTAGGCTAAAAATCCATTAAGCCCAGTCCAGAGGGGATTTTCAAATATTTCCCTTCATCTCTTTTCTAGATCTTCTTGAAGCTGCTTAATTTTAGTGCATACTATGCCAGAATTATTGGCATAAATGCAGCATCGTTCCCCTAAGGCCAAGCAAATACCTCCCTGGTTAGCTGTCAGCAAATTTAAGCCTCGTCTTTTTTGAAGGAACACTTCTGCCAGGGAGTCTATTTGGTCCTGCAAATCTTTAATGGTTCCTGATAGAGTTTTTATCAGTTGTTCCTGATAGAGTTTATAATTTGTTGAGAGAGGCGATGGTAAGAGTGAACAGACGTGCCTAAGCCAGTGTACCTGTGCCCACAGGAACTGTTATTCCAAGGCTGGCAGATTGTTGGCTGCATCTGAAAAAGAGGAAATTTTGTCCTCATGAGGAGTGCCTCTGTCCCTGTTTTGAGGTAAGTCATTAACCTGTTTAACCAGGAGTTCTGGTAACCATCTTGGGGCTGTTTGATCTTGGTCCAAAACACAAGCTGAGCCTCCTCCCCAGATGAGGACAGGATCTGGGCCTTTCCATTTATTTGTAAGTGGATTGTGTCACATAACAGGTGGGCGAACAGAATTGGACGAGGGATGGCAGTGTCTGTCTGCTGCCGAATCGCCTTCATTGTCTAGGGTAAGAAAAATAAGGGCAAATAATGCATTGTTAAGGCGATGCCTGGGTGTGGTAAATACAAGGGAGGAAGCCTTAAAGAGGGATAGCCAAGTTTTTAAGTTAAGTTGGGCAAGTTTCACAATGCCTTGGCCCTGAGGGTTGTATGGAATTCTAGTAGTATGACAAATTTGCAAGGTAGCACAAAACTGTTTAAACTTGGCAATGGTAAATGTAGGATAAATATCTGTTTTAATATGTATTGGTTTACCCATAACAGAAAAGGCTGAAACAAGATGAGAAAGGACATCTTTGGTAGCCTCTCCAGAATGTGGTGATGCAAAAATAAAGCCGCTGAAGGTATCTACAGAAACGTGTATATATTTGGTTATTACAAATTCAAGAAAATGAGTAACATCCATTTGCCAAAACTGATCGGGCAGTAATCCTCGGGGGTTAACTCCCAAGTGTTGAATGGGGAGGGAGACAGCACAACCAGGGCATGCTTTTACTATTTCTCGTGCCTGTTGCTGGTAATTTTACAAAGTAATCAAAGGCTCTGGAAATTTAAATGGTGTATATTGTGTAACTCCATGGCCTTTTGAATGGAGCCAACAAAAATTGGAAAGATGGAACGAGTTGCTGCATCAGCTTGGGCATTACCTTGAATTAGAGGGCTGGGAAGATCATAGTGTGCCCTGATGTGTCCTAAGAAAAATGGGTGTTGTCTGCCCTGAATTAGCTGCTGAAGCTGGTGAAACAGAAAGGCCGCATTGTTAGAAGCCTTAATGGGGGGTGAAATCACCAGCAGGTGCACAGAATGAGCAATGTAGGCACTGTCTTTATTAATATTAACAGGATTATAAAAAATGTTATAAAAACTTGTGTTATGTCAAACAATTCCACAAACTGTGGTGACTGATAGACAGTATCAAAGGTGGTAGGCTTGTTATTGACAACCAAGACCGCTCGGCCATTACAGGAACCGTCTGTAAAGACAGTAAGGGATTGAGGAATGGAAGCCTTTTGAGTAATTTCAGAAAAAGTAAATGGATGTAACTGGACAAAATGTAAAAGGGGGTCTTTGGGGAGGTAGTGATCAATTGTTCCCAAAAGCCTGATAGGGCAATACCACATTCATCCCTTGTCTCTAGTAAAAATTGGGTTTGGTCCTTAGTATATGGAATAAAAATATTATCAGGGTGTTTGCCAAAATGTTGTAGAGAAATCAAATGACCTTTAAAAATAATAGAAGCTACCTGAGCAAGATAAACAGTAATAACCTTCGAGGATGTGGTGGGTAAATGGACCCAAAACAAGGGGCAGTCTTTATTTTTAAAATGTGGATCTCGCTGCCAAAATATTTCTGTGGGTGTATGAGGAGTGTGTAAAATAACCAGAACCAGAGGAAGGTTATAAGAAATTTGTGTAACAAATTGTTGGGCAATGGCTTCTGTTACTTGGTTTAATGCCTATCATGCCTTGGGAGTAAGATTTTGAGGGGAGGAGGGGTGGAAATTACCTCTCAAAATATCATTAAGGGTCAAAAGTACACAAGTGCATAATTTTAAATATGTTATTAGACATTGAATATCACTCAGTAATTTCTGAAAATCTTTAAGGGTGTGAAGATGGTCCACACGTCCTTGTATTTTAGAAATTTGGATCTGATTTTCTAGAATTTTAAGGCCCAAACTCTTATAAGAGTCCTGTGTTTGAACCTTATTAGGAGCTATCTGTAGTCCCAAGGTTGTGAGGATTTTGTAAAAGTCCAAGTAACAATTATTAAGGTCATGGGTATTAGGTGCAGCAATTAACAAATCATCCATATAATGTAAAATATAAATTTGTGACCCTCACTCTCTCACAGGGTCTACTGCTTGAGCAACCTATTTTTGGCAAAGAGTAGGGCTGTTGGCCATACCTTGGGGAAGAACCTTCCATTGAAGTCTCTGCATAGGGCCCTGAATATTAATGCAAGAAAGACTAAAGGCAAAATAGGGTCTATCCTCAGAATGTAAAGGAATGATAAAAAAGCAAACTTTTAAGTCCATAACCATTTTACAATAGTTTTTGTGAATAGCCACTGGTGTGGGAATGTCTGGCTGTAGTATAACTTTATTAATGGCACACAAATCTTGTAAATGGCACCACTTGCCTGATTTTTTCTTGATAACAAAAATAGGAGTGTACGATGGTGAGGTTGAGGGCTCTACATGGCGGGCTGCCACCTGTTCCTTCACTAACATGGAGGCAGCCTCCAAATTTTCATGGGTAAGGGGCCACTGATCCACCCACACAAGAGTCTGAGTCTCCCAAATAATTTTATCTGCATGGGGTACAGGAGGGTCAGGGACCAACACTAAAAATCCAAATATCCAAGTCCATATGTATTTTTTTTTATGGGTTGTATAAGCCCCACCAGTCCTTGTCTCAGCCTTTCAAGGCCTGTACCAGGGACAAAATTCATACGGAGCATTTGATGAGTCACCATGGAATTGTTACTGGCAAGAATAACTTCCATTTGACTCAAAATATCTCGGGCCCATAGGTAAACAGGGAGGTCAGGAACAACGAAAGAAGTGACAGTTCCCTTATTACCCTATTTATCAGTCCAGCTAAGAGCAGTAGAGCTGACCAGAGGATTTTTTGACTTTCCTATCCCTTTAAGGTCAGTCAAGGATGGGGTGAGGGGCCAACCTGATCGCCAGTATTTTTGAGAAATAATTGTCGCATCAACTCCAGTAACTAAAATTGCTTGGAATTCCTTTCCTTCAATAAGTAAGGTAAGGGTGTGTTTATTATGAGAAATGGGATGAACCCAATATACCTCAGAGGAGCCCAAGGAGGCAGTCCCCCACAGTAGGTTTGGGTGGTGGAAGTGCCCCTTAATCTAAGGGAAGGAGTATTAATTGTGCAAGACTTTTTCCTCCTGGGATGGCCGCAACTCTATTAATAACTGTGGCCAGTATTTTTATTTCTCCAGTGAAATCATTATCATTAATGCCAGGGAAGACCTGAACACCTTCTAAGGTACTAGAGGCTCTTCCAAGAAGAAGGGCACACGTATGAGATGGAGGGGGACCCATAATTCCAGTTGGTATTATCTGGGGCCCTTGCATTGAGTCTAATGTTGTATCAGTGGTGGTACAGAGGTCCAATCCTGCACTGCCTGGAGTGGGTAGTTGGAGGGAGCCAATTGTGGAGAAGGATTTTGAGGTAGGTTGGGAGTTTGGAAGGGAACAAACCTTATTGCCCCAGGGAGTTTCCTGAGAAGCAGGAAGAAATAGGCTGTCCGAGGGCATTTGTCATTGATCTACACTCACTGGCCCAGTGATGAACTTTACCATATCAAGGACAAAGTGTAGCTGGGGGCGGTTTAGCTCCAGTTTGAGGAGACGCTATTCTTACTCTTTGTTTGCCTGTCGGACACTTGCGTGCAAAATGGCCTGGTTGTTTACAAGTAAAGCAAATACGTGAGCCAGGATTGTAAAATTCCTTGGTAAAGGGAGCACTAAAGTGAGACCCATGGCATGGGCTGCACCCACCCCTGCACAGACTCTAATAAAGTCAGAAAGTTTCCCTTTATCCTTATGATGTCGAAGAACATCCTGACATGCTGGGTTGGCGTTTTCAAAGGCAAGATGTTTTACAAAGGTGCTTTCGCTTTCGCTTGGTCCAAGCAAGCATTCCGCAGCTAGGTTAAGCCGGGGAACAAAGTCGCTATAAGGCTCGTCGGGCCCTTGTCAAATTCTGGCCAGGGAAGTGATAGCCGAGGCCCTTTCAGGGAGGCGTCTCCAAGTATGTAAGCCAGCCATCTAAATCTGCGCAAAAAGTCCAGCAGGGAAACGTGCCTGTTTAGTTTTAGTGTCAAAAGTTGAATTGCCCACTAGCTTAACATAAGTCCAGGATTTAGAGGAGGCCTTTGTTAATTTTTTTTTGAGCAGTTTCTGACAGGGCTCTTTGAAATCTGCATTCCATAGTAGGAAGTCTCCGGCACTGAGGGCAGCTTGGTCTAAAAATTTCCAATCATTGGGAGTAAGAAATTGTGTGTTGTGGCTTTCTAATAAAGCCAACGTGTAGGGCACAGTGGGGCCATAGTGAGCACAAGCCTTTTTAAGTTTTTCAAGAAAAGGGAGGCTAAATTTTTTGTAGACACTCTGGGTTCCTTCCTGCCTAGAGGTGAACTTCTCATCCTCTAAGTCCTGATCTCCTTGATCCATTTCCTCCGCTTCCTCCTCTTGATCCTCTTGTAAGTCTTTGACCTCAGCCTGAGTAGGCTTATCTATCTGACTGTTGGTGACTGGGAAGGCGAGCACAGGCCGATGGAGCGGCTTCGCTATTGTATTAGACCACTGTGGGTCAGCTTGTGTTGACTCCATTCCTAAGGCTAATGGAGAGACCTCAGAGTCAAGGGATCTTTATTCTTTTAAAAATTGGATCTGTTCCCATCCATGTTGGAGAGACTCTCTCAAGGGAGCCGGATTAGGCAAGGGAAGTGGGGAAAAAATATCTGGGGGGACAAAAGGAGCACAAAAGGCAGGAGGGATATAGGAGGGAGGGAAATGTGTAAGTCCTATAGGCTGTGGCAGGGTCCTAAGAGGTGGCGGGTCTTCTGAATGGTAGCGAGCTGCTTCCTTCTCCAAGGTAGCCTCCTCCCCAGGGGTCAATGTTTCTCTGAGATTTAAAACTGCATAAAGGCTGTTGGAAAACATTGGAGCCTTATTCATTAGGGTGGGATTGTGAGGAAGATCAGGAAGGTTCGCAGGGTCCTGGGGAGACTAAGAAGGGTCTATGTCTATACTAACTGATGGGCATGCCGAGAAGGGACGAGAGGTCTTTTGCATAGTCACTTCCCCAATCCTGACAAGTATTAAGGTACCATTGTCAAAGGGTGAACTTTTAAGAATTTCACTAATTTATTTCCAGAAAGAAAAGGTAGGAACAGACACTTTTTCTGGGCCAAAGGATTCATAATAATCTTTTAAAATGTCTCCTACTCTAAGCCATCTTTTACCATCAATGGTCCCTTCAAGGGGAAACCATGGAAACAATTTTTCAATGTATGAAAAGAAAAATTTTAAGTCATTTTTCTTAACACGTGCCCCCATGTATTTAAGGATTCCTTTTGGCCTGACAAAAACAAATCATGTGACGAAATTGCTTTTCCCATGGTGGGTCACTCACTGTGCGTCATCCCCACTCTCCTCCTGGATCTGTCTCTCAGTGGTGTCTGCTGAGGCAATCGTGAGCTCCACTTGTCCAAATCTTCCAGGAGGACGGGTTCCCCCTCAGTCAAAGGCTCGAGCCCCAGTCGTTGGGCGCCAGTTGTCCCAGCCTGCAGGACACATCAACGTGGGTAGCGAACCTAGATGGAGAGGAATGAAGGGACAAGAGACATGAGAGATGACAGCAAGACAAAAGTTCTGATCAAGATGCAAACTTTTATTGTTCACACAGGGGAATTTATATGCTGGAGATTTGAAAGCTCTCTTATCGGCAGTTCCTGGATGTCTTCACAAGGTGAGATAACCTCAGAATATTTCAGGAAGACGGATGGCCACAGGATGTCTCAGGAACACAGATGACTACAGGATGTCTCCCAGACAGGATGTCTCCCTGGGGGCTGTTTCTTGTAAGTGTCAGGCTATTCTTTGAAAAAGAATTCCTTCTACCCCTTACAGTCAGGGATTCAGTATTTCAAATGAAAAATTGGAGAAAGAATCCAATGTGTATGCAAATATGTGCTACCCCAAAATCTTCACACTCTCATTCAGAACAATGCCTTGACATTACCTTCACCCCAACTAAGACACAATTAGAGGAGAAGAGTTAGAAAATCTGTGAATACACATCAAGAATGGAAAATGCTCAGGAGTTCACAACTTTGGAGGTGGTAGAGGAGTTTCCAAATGTAAGGGAGAGGGTAAAACTCCACAAACATGGAGCTCTGGTGGACTAAAGACTTCTTGAGAAACTGCCTCTGAGGTTGGGCACTTAAAATATATGTTGTTGTCAGGAGCTTTAGCTCCCTTTGTAGTGAGACCATTAAGCTGGGTCTGCATGTATGTTACCTGGAGGACATGGTTTCTTATTTTCCAAAGGACATGAGGCAGCAGTGCTGAATTCTCTTTTTGTAGGTAAACTGTTGTCACTGTGGGCTAAGTGTCTTCCAGTTTGGAAGCCATTTGCTCATCCTCCAATTTTGTTGTGTTTCTTGCAGCTGCACTGGAAGTTTGGTATTTGCTTCATGAAATACGAAGAGTTCAACTGGGACACAGTACTGAAAAGAGTTCTGTCACATGTGGTGGGAAAGGGTCTGCAGGAGAATGCACCAATCAGGCTTCTATCCCACATAGCTTGCCCCCTTCACCTTAGCAATCTGATTCTAAACATTGCACTGAAACCTCTCCATATAACAACATGCCTTTACATACAAGGGTCTGGGGGCTGCACCATGTCAGTCACAAACCATTTGAAAGCCAATGGCAGATCCACATCACCCAACCACAGATGTTTTAACACACACCTTCACACCACTTTTCTAGGCCAACTACTCAGCAGGCTCCAAATTACTGCCATCTGTGTTCTACACCATTTTCATGAAACCCAGTCAATCAGGCACTGTCTGGTACACTCGTGATCATCAATAGGACATCCAAAGATTCTACAGTGCGAAGTGGTCATGGGAATTTCAAAAATTTCATGTTTTTTATCAGGCATTTGTCAAGGATGAAGTTGGAGGCACTGTGGGTTTCAATTCATTCAGGAACCATTAAATGGAGAGGAAGCTCATTTCAATAAAAGCTCTGGAGAATTCTAACAGGCAAGGCTTCCCAAAGACAGGCAAAAAGGTCACATTAAGCCAGGCGTTTGAGGTCTACAATGTGTGGTCCATTTGTGTTTTGACTTGCAACTATGGCTGCCAATTCTTTAAGAATAAAATCATGTGATATTCTTCCTGAGATTCCCAGTGCTCTGTGGAAAGCCACCCTGGGCCTAGATCTCAGTTTCCAAGGGCAACTCTCATGCGTGGCATCCTAAAATCCCAAAACAATACATGGTAATACTTCTTTGAGGTCCATTCCATAACTCAGTCTCTAAGGGGAATCACACCAGTGTTCAAGACCAGGTGGACCCATCATCTTTTCCAACAGCCACAAAAATGACCACAATTAAAAGCAAAACACTTCCACATGGCCCTCATCTTCTTTCATATAGACACTCATCATAACCTCAGGCTGTAGTTTTTCATGAGGGGCACAGCCAAAGACAGTATCCAAAATAAGGTCCCTTGCCCCCATTTGCCTAAAGTCAGGGTGGCTGGGACACCCTTCCTGTGAACCAGGAGTGATCAAAGAGGCCTGCCCTTAATACTGCTCTGATTCTCCATTTTGAGGCCTAATGACTGTGGGGTTTAGATTCTTTATGTTAATTGGAGTCATGAGAAACCTATGAACGTATGGTCTAGTCTCTGCAGGGCTTTGAAGAACTCATTGGACCCAAAGGATCCCTATTCTCATAGATGGACGTCAGGAACCTTACAGAGGAAGGTGAGAGACTTCATCCACAATGACTGCTCTTTTGGCTTTTTTGGTTTTGGATGCAAACGTGGGATGTTTCTTTAGATCCATTAGGTGCTGAGAATCTAAGCCGTAGCCTCACACAGGGCCAAGAGGCTGATTCAGACACATCCCTTTCCAAAGCAATTAAGCAAGGAGCCACAGATGATGCCCATTCATTTCCATTTGAAAACTCTTTTCTTCAGGCTTCCCAAAGGGGTGGCCTGAGGCAAAAAACTTCCTGACATTCAGAGCAACAGAACAATAGGTAATTAAAAGTACCAAAGCAGGGTTTCTTCACTGAGACTTGTCAGAAGCCAGTGGTGAGCCACTATCTCTTTTCTCATACAAGCCCCCTCTTCAGAGCTTTCCTGGCATATGGCCATTCTCACATCTGTAGGTACCAAGATAGACTGACTCTGTCCTTGGTAATTCAAAACTAGTGACACCACTGGGAGTGGGACTGGGACAGGCTCTGTGTGCTTGGCTTCCTGGATGTCAATTTCCATCACCGAGGAAGTGAGGTGAGGTTACTTCCTTCAGGATCTGAATGAAGTCACTGCCTTGGCAACCACTTTGTCCTAACAGTTGCTTCCAAGGGTCCCATGAGATGGAGGCTTCCCCTACTTAATGTGACAATTTC
The DNA here is from genome assembly GCF_048772815.1 of Callospermophilus lateralis. NCBI lineage: Eukaryota > Metazoa > Chordata > Mammalia > Rodentia > Sciuridae > Callospermophilus > Callospermophilus lateralis. The sequence continues at coordinate 477,156 of NW_027511395.1, forward strand.
ACAAGTTAAAATGGTATATCAACCATAGGCACCTGGGAACAGCTCTCCATACAGGCCTGATTTGGTCCATCTTCTCTACATTAAGAAGAGAGAGGCTGATTAAGACACAACCCTTCATCCTGACCAGGTTTTTTGCCATGGAAGATGACTTGTGCTCTCTCAGGTCCTTCATAACTGCCTACATATTCTCCAGGGATCCTTTCAGCATGGATCTTTGAAGTTCTCAGCAGGTAGAGGATCCCTACATTCCAGTATTATAAGACCACCTCTGTCCCTGCTCTTCTGTAAAGTAAGATTGAGGGAACAATGTATGTTTAGGGTTAATAACAGGTTCAATTTGGGTTAGGAATCATTTTGTGGATGAATAATGGTATTGGCAACCTGCGAAATTTATAAGAATATAGAGGTGAACAGTGTGTATGAAAACAGAAATCCAAGTAAGATTGGAAGCCCAGAAGGGCATTGGGCCCTTGATTGTGGTACTTAGCATTGAATTACATTCTGCACAGATGTCTCAGATAAATCAATATACAATGGCATGGGACCTTGTACCTTGGATGATTGAATGTAGAAGGGAACATCCAGTCAAAAAGGGATAGTCAGTAGGAATAGGAAGATAGTAGGTAGGTATAGAAAAAAGGGTGAGTGTATGATTTGGAACAAAATTTCTTTAGCAATAGGGTTTCGGTTAGAAAATGAATTTAAATGTCAGCACATGTGAAGAGTCTGTCACAATGATGAAGTGGGAAAAATATGTAGGTAAGCAGATATCAATAGGGACATTATGAAATCAGGCAAAGTAAAAAGTGAGAGATCGGCTTAGACATTTTCAAAGGGTTGAGTTTGAATATGCAATCTTAGGAAGAAACAAATATGTAGTCATCAATAGGATTGACATTTGAGAGCATAAGTAATCTTGGACATGGATGATTTTAGTAATCCATGTTAATTTTCCATTTTGGCTTTGGTACAATCATAAATGTGAACATTGAATTTAGTGTCCAGTATATTTCTGTGAATAAATGTATATGAAGATCAGGTGACATGAGTATTTCTTCCACCATTTCTGGGAGCAATATTGACTGACCACTTCTGATTGATAGGTACAGATGCTTTATGTGAATTGGAATCATGAGAAACCCAAGCACCTCTTTAGGGATTGAAGAACTCATATGACCCAAAAAATCCCTATTCTCAATTGATGGAGGTCAGGAATCTAATAGAGGAAGGGAAGATACTTCATCCAAAATGAGTGAACTTTTTGCCATTTTGGTTTTGGATGCACACATGGGATCTTTCTTTAGATCCATCAGGTGCTGAGAATCTAAGTCACAGCCTCACACAGGGCCAAGAGGCTGATTCAGACACATCTCTTTCCAAAGAAATTAAGCAAAGAGCCATAGGTGATGCCCATTCATTTCCATTTGAAAACTGTTTTCTTCAGGCTTTACAAAGGGTTAGCCTGAGGTAAAGAACTTCCTGACATTCAGGGCAACAGAAAAATAGGTAAGCAAAAGGCCCAAAGCAGGGTTTCTCCACTGAGACTTTCCTGGTCACACTGTCCCTGCTCTTCTGTAAAGTTAGATTGAGGAAAAAGTGTATGGTTAGGGTTAATAACACGTTCGATTTGGGTTAGGAATCATTCTGCAGGATGAATATTCGTTCTGGGAATCTGCAATATTTACAAGAATATATAGGTAAAATAAAAGTATGAAAACAGAAATCTAGGCAGGATTTGAAGCTCAGATGGGCATTGGGCCATTGAGTGGGTTACTTATCTTTGAATTATGTTCTGCACAGATGTCTCAGATAAATCGATATACAATGACATAGGACCTTGTACCTTGGATGATTGAAAGTTGAAGAGAACATCCAGTCACAAAGGGAAAGTCCGTAGGTTTAGGACGATATTCTCTAGGTTTAGAAACAACAATGAGTGTAGGATTTGGACCAAAAGATTTTTAGCAATTGGTTTTCAATAAGAGAGTGAATGTAAATATCAGCACATGTGAAGAGTGAGACACAATGATGAAATGGGGAAAATATGTAGGAAAGCAGATATCAATAGAGACATTAAGAAATCAGGCAACGTATAAAGTGAGGGATAGGATTAGACATTTAGAACAGGGTTGAGTTTGAATATATAATCTTAGAAAGAAACAAATACATAGGATTGATCAATAGGATTTACATTTTACAGCATTAAGAAACCGGGACATGGATATTTTTAGTAATCCATGCTCACTTTTCTTTTAGGCTTTGCTACAATCATAAGAGTGACTTTTGCTTTCTGTGTCCAGAATATTACTGTGTTAAAATTTATATGTAGATCAGGTGACATGAGCATTTCTTCCACCATTACTGGGGGCAATATTTTGAAGACGTATAAATATTGGGGGAAAAAAGTGGAGTACCCTGTGTCAATGGATATAGAAATAATGTATGAATAGACCATACTGTGAATAAATAATATAACTGGTTCCAACTTTAAATAGTGGATTGATTTGATATCTGAAAATATACTGGAAATCTTAAATTGATATTCATACATTCATTACAACCAGTTATACATCTAACGGTAATATTAGGGTTATGGTTTATCATGAAGAGTGTGTGAGTTTTGCTTCAAATATGATTATGAAAATCAAAAATAATGTGTTTGGAAAGAAGTCTCATGACAAGACCAGTCAAGAACCCTGGAGGAATATATGTGTTCTGAAGCAGGAGGTGATTGAAATTGAAACAAATGCCTATAAATTTGTGAACTTGTGGATGAAATATATATCATATGATGTGCATAAACTGAAGAAATAGTAATGTACCACTGTTTAATAAAAATGAACTGCAAAATACACATCATGTCCCATAGGAAAATGCTTGCATTGATGTTGAACTAGGTTTTACTGTAGAAATATTAGGATTTGTGTGCACCATTCACTGAAGTTAGTCTTCAGTACTAGGAAACAAATCTGTATTTAAGGTGGATGAATATTTCTGAGAATAATCTTGTGAATAGTTGATCATAAATCCACATACATAAATATGAATGATTTTAAGGAGTGTATAATAAGATTCATATATTTCATATTTTGAAAAATTTGGAGAGTATATATATATATATATATACATATATATATATATACATATATATATATATATATACATATATATATATATATATATATATATATATATATATATACACACACACACACACACACACACACAGACAGACATTAAAACTAGGAATATATTTGCCAATCGAAATTCATCATGAAATATGTATCATCCACAGGTGCAAAAATATTGATTTCACTGAAAATGGATCTATATATAATGTTGTTCTACTAGCAAGCTCACCCATAGGTTGAATTTTCAATTCCAACAGTATTTAAGAGGAGTGATCTCTTCTCATAACTTGTATCTGCCTAGTCAGCAACCTCACAAAAATGTACGTGTGATAACAGGTAGGATTCTATATGTGCATATAAAAATACACGTGCTGAATAGTCTACAGAGAAAGGAGACACCAATTTGTTGAAAGCCACAGCTTAAGGGGCCCCATTAAACTTCCAGCTACCAGCAACATTCCCCTGCCAGATGATTATTGGCTCACAGTGGCCCCAGCAACATCTAGCTGATTGGCTCCTCTGCGGTGATGCTCATTGGGCAGTTTCCCTGCCCTTTCAGACCACAGAGCTGCTCATTGTGGGACTTTTTTGGCTCCACCCACCTGACCCAGCTAAATAGCCTCAAGAGAAGGAGGATTGCGGGAGGTGGAGAGGCTTGTGGGTGTGACAGAAACTTTGCAAGGAAGCCAGTGGTGGCAGTTGGGCTCTGAGGGTTTTTCCTGACGAGCTGTTTTGTTTGGCATGTGTGGTTCTAAAAATAAAGTTTGTTTCTTTTGAAAAGTGGCTCTTTAATCGTGCCCAGCCAGACTGCAGCATTTTTATGGCTTGCACGGGGAGCCACTGAGGGTAAGTGATAAGGTAAACTGCTCGCCCCTGAGCGAAGGGCGAGAGGATGGGTAGCCATTTAAGATTCCTCTTTTGTTTTGCTTCACTTTTGTTGCCTGTCCATGGAGATGAGTGAGATGGATGAAAAACCGCTCACATCTGAGAAAAAATTATTTACTTCTGAGGAACAGATAGGGAGAAAGGACGGATGCACATGTCAGTAGGATATAAAGGCTATAATGACTTTTTGTTGTTCCCTTTTTATTTTATTCTGTCTCGGTTTTGTTTGGCATCGTCTTGTTGGGTTGTATTATAGTAGAAATACGGGATCAGAAATTAGTAAAAAAAAACAAACTGAAAGAGTGTTAAGTAAATTGTTAGAGGAAGGAGGCATCTCAGTAAAGTCAAGAACAGTCAGGGCATACGTTGATACAATACAAAAATGTAGCCCATGGATTTTTAAGGAGTTGTTAAATATACCATAATGGAACCATCATGGTGAAGATTTAAAAGGGGGTAAAAGAACAGCCCAGGGACTCTGCCAGTTGGCACATTGCCATTGAGGACGTTCATATCTTGTTTGCTTAGTCCAAAGACTTCAGTTCAGACAAAGATAGAAGAACAAAGCTTAGGGCAGAAAAAGCCATCAGGGGCAAAGTTACAAAAGGAGACTGCTACTAACAACTTTCTATCACTAGAGGGCGTAAATGTCCAACCAACAGCGCCTCCTCTACAGGAGACTGTTACTAACGCCTTTCTATCACCAGAGATTGTAAATGTCCAAATAACAAGGCCACCTCCATATGCTGGGAGGCCCCCAAACCCCACAGTTGATAGTTCGGATCCTGAGAAAGGATCTCAAGTATGAACATGCCCTGATTTTGAGGTAGGAGGGCAGCGAATTCACCATGCTTTAAATTTCAAAATAGTGAACAGCTAAAAGGGGCTGTAACAACCTATGGTCCTCAAGCACCCTTCATTGTAAGCTTGGTCGAATCCATTAACAAATTGAATATGACGCCAGTAGATTGGGCTAATATGTGTAAAGCTGTGCTAAATGGAGGTCAATACCTTTTATGGAAGGTTGCCAATGAGGAATTTTGCAAGGAGACGGCTAGGCGTAATGCAGAAACTGGTTATCATCAGAGAAATCTAGATATGTTGTTAGAAAGGGACCTTATGAGGATCAGCAGCAACCAATTGCATATGATCCTGGCGTATACGCAAAAATTGCTGCAGAGGCGGTTAGGGCATGGAAGACTTTACAACGACATGGAGGTTTACAAGGTCAATTATCTAAGGTAATACAAGGAGCTAATGAATCTTACACTGAATTTGTAGATAGGCTTATTCAAACAGCTACCAGAGTTTTGGGGAATACAGAACAAGCAATGCCATTAATAAAAAACTGGCTTATGACCAAGCGAATCGTTGGTGCAGAGATATCACTAGACCATGGAAACATGAAGATTTAAACACATATATTAAATTATGTAAAGACATTAATGAATAAGAGAAAGTCATGGCAGCTGCAGTAAAACAGGCTTTAGATGCCAGAGACATCAATGAACAAGGGCAATTTGTGGCAGCTGCAGTAAAACAGGCTTTAGATGCCAGACCAGGAACATGCTACAATTGTGAACAAACAGGACATTTTAAAAGGAATTGCTCCATAGGAAGAGGGTTTAACAAAACTAGGTACCAAAGGAGTAGAATACGTGGGTATTTGCCCACGATGCCATAGAGGGAGACATTGGGCTAATGAATGCCGTTTTCAAACCACCATAGAAGGTACTTCATTATCAAAAATGAACAAGGACTAGCTGTTTATCCACGATATCATGGAGAAAGGCATCGGGCTCCATTGCCAGAAAATGGACAGGGGAGCCCAATGCTCTGGGGCCCAAAACCACAAATATACAGAGCACTGGAGGAACCCAGCAACCCCATCAGTGTAGTGCCCAGGACACATTGTCCATCAGACGCCTCATCAGACAAATCAGAGGGAGCGCAGGGTTAGATATCTGCACCTCCGTCAGATCAGTACTAACTGTAGAGATGGGGGTTCAAATCATTCACACAGGGTGAGAGGACCTCTTCTCAAAGGAACGGTAGGCTTATTATTGGGACACAGCTCTTCTAATCTAAAAGGACTTATGATAAGTCCTTGGGTAATTGATCCCGATTATGAAGGTGAAATAAAATTATACCCAGTTCTCCAAAGGACATATCAGTAATTTCACCAGGAGATAGAATAGCACAGTTACTAATAATACTCAGTCTGCATGATCAATTTTCCAGTTGTGCTGTAGAAAGAGGTTCCAAGGGATTAGGCTCCACAGGTGTAGATTTGGTTATGCTTTCTTTAAATTTAGATTCTCGCCCCAGGCTAAAACTAAATATTCAAGGACATGAATTTAATGGGCTACTTGATACAGGTGCAGATGTTAGCATCGTCTCTCATCAAGAATGGCCAAAACATTGGCCATTACAACAGTACACTAAAATACTTTGAGACCTAGGAGTGGCAACTAATCCCCATAGAAGTGCAATGGCATTGGATTGGAAGGATCCTGAAGAATGTGAAAGAACTATAGAGCCATATGTATTGGATCATCTTCCCGTAAATTTATGGGGATGAGATGTCCTAGATCAATTAGGTTTGACATTAACAAATAACATCAATCAAAATGCACCCACTATTATGGCTAGAGAAGGTTTTAGGAAAGGAAAAAGATTAGAAAAACAAGATCAAGGTATATCAGCACCAATACAAATAGACCAAGCAACAGACAGACATGGGTTGGATTTTCAGAAAGGGCCACTGAGACAATAAAAATTACTTGGAAATCAGAAAGACCAGTATGGGTTCTTCAGTGGACCCTGACTAAAGAAAAGATACAAGCAGCCCAGTTCCTGGTCAAACAACAATTAGCAGAAGAACATATACAACCTTCTGTATCTCCCCATTATACTTTCATTTTTGTCATCAAAAAGAAATCTGGTAAATGGAGATTATTGGAAGATTTAAGAGCCATTAATAATGAGATGGTTATTTTGGGACCTGCTCAATCAAGGATTCCTCAATTGTCTGCTTTGCCAAAAACTTGGTATGTTTTAGTTATACATATTAAAGATTGTTTTTTTTTTTTTTTCATTTCCAATTCTTCCTGAGGATAGTCCAAGTTTTGCATTTACTATCCCTGCACTGAATCATGAAGGTCCTGATCAGAGGTATGAGTGGAAAGTATTCCCTCAAGGGATGGCTAACAGCCCAACTATTTGTCAAATTTATGTTAACAAAGTAATCCAGCCACTTAGAAATCAAAATCCTGAACTACAAATATTTCACAATATGGATGATGTGTTATTAGCACACAAGTTAAAAACCCATTGCTAGAATGTTATGCCACACTTACAAACTTATTAAAAAATTATAATCTAGGGATATCAATTGATAAAGTACAACTAAATTTTCCAATTAATTATTTAGGAGTTCTATTATCCTCAACCATGGTCAGTCCACCAAAAATTCAAATACGAGTAGATCAACTCAAATCAATTAATGACTTTCAAAAGTTATTAGGAGACATTAATTGGATAAGGCCTTATCTAGGTATACCAACAGGAGAGTTGGGACCTATATTTGATTTCCTAAAAGGTCCATCTGATCCAAATTCACCCAGAATGTTAATGCCTGAAGCAAGAAAGGCATTAAAAATCATTGAAACATATATGAGAAATATGCATTTGGATAGATTTGATAAAATAATGCCTCTATTATTCATTGTGCTACCAACAAAAAAATATTCCTACAGGAGTATTTTGGCAAGAAGGTCCATTATTATGGATAAATTTATCTTATTCTTCTAACACTATTATTACTAGGTATCCTGAGGCTTAGGGACAAATAATACTAATAGGAATAAAAGCAGCAAAGGGAGTGTTTGGAATTTCTCCCAATAAAATTATTACTCCATACACTATGAATCAAATTGATGAATTAGCTAATGAGTTAAATACTTGGGCAATAATCCTGTGTAAATCTAATGTGTCATTTGATAACCACTTACCATCTAATCTTTTATTGTCTTTTGGGTCATTGCATCCTGTAATTTTTCCAAAAATTACAAGAAAACACCTATCATGAATGCTCCAAATATATTCACTGATGGGTCAAATAATGGTACAGCAGCAATAGTTACACCTGATCAAATTTTTACATTTTTAGCACCCCAACAATCAGCTCAAAAGGTAGAGCTTAATACAGTATTATAAGCTTTTGTGATGTTTAAAGATTCTGTGTTTAATTTATTTTCCAATAGTCAGTATATAGTTAATGCTATAGTATCCCTTGAAGATGCTGGTAGGATTTCCCCTTCCTCTACTGTTTTCTCTTTGCTTTCCAGTATACAAAGTCTAATCTGGGACAGAAAAGATCCATTCTTAATAGGACATATCTTGGCACATACAGGATTGCCTGGAGCCCTTAGTTTGGGCAATGATTTAGCAGGTAAAACTACACATGACATACATACATATTTTCTCTACACTAGAAGAAGCTATAAATTTTCATGAAAAGTTCCATATCAATGCTAATTCTTTACAAAAGCATTTTAAAATAACTAAGGAGCAAGCTAGACAAATAATAAAACAATGTCAAAATTGTGTGACCATTTTACCACATTTTAATCTTAGAGTCAATCCTAGAGGATTGATACCTTACCATATATGGCAGATGGAAGTCACACACTTGCCAGAATTTTGAAAAGTAAAATATTTGCATGTTACAGTTGATACTTCTTCTGGATTTTTGATGGGCTCCCTTCATGGGGGAAAAAAAAACTAAAGATGTTATAGCTCATTACTTACAAAATTTTGCCACTGTGGTCATTCCAAAACAGTAAAAAACAGATAATGCCCCCGGTTATACTTCTACCTCTTTTAAACCATTTTGCTCATCATTTGGCATTACTCACATAACAGGAAACCCATACAATCCACAGGGACAAGCCATATTTGAAAGAGCACATCACACTATTAAAATGTACTCATTAAAGTAAGAAGACAGAATTGGGAAGGAATATAAATTCCCCAAAGATAAAATTAAAATAACCCTTTTTAATCTAAACTTTTTAAATTTGGATTTTCAGGACTTAGTGCTGCAGAAAGGCATAAGTGTCCAAAAAATGTGTATAAGCCCGAGGTACTTTGGAAGGATATTCTAACAGGAAAATGGAAAGGTCCTGACCCATTAATTTTCTGGAGTTGGAGGTCTGTTTTTTGGTTTCCACAGGAAGAACAGCAGCCGATTTGGATTCCAGAGAGATTAACTAAGGTCCCGACCCAGTGATTGCCTGGAGTCGGGGGTCTGTTTATGTGTTTCCACAAGGAGAACAGCAGCCGATTTGGATTCCAGAGAGATTAACTGAAGCGCTTTCAATAGACCAAAATAATATGATTTGGCTCAAATCCATAACAGCTGATATTGAAAACTCCAGTTTGGCTATCCCTACATCTGCGACAGAACAGGGATGCTTTTTTCAATATCTATTTTATTATTGCCCTTTCCCACATCATGAAGTTCTCTTTTGTTTTTTTTGAGCTCATACAGACCTAGGATAATGTTTTGCTTATCAGTTCTATTTTTTGACTATAGAGTTTTTAAACATTGCAATGATGATTTCACATGTAAAAAGTTATAAGGCCTTTACTATTATATTATGTGTTGTATGTATTTATTATGTGTGCACACTTGTGTTTTGTGTTATATATTTGAATGTGCGTATGTCCATATATCACATATGATGAGTGCTAATGAAATAATATATCCATTTTTTTTTATTCACGTGAATTAAATTGTTTAATTTAAATTGGGAAAACAACTGTTCAGGATTGTCTTAATATGTGAAAAAATAGGAGGTTAACAGACGTGCTTGTTTACTTTCACTTATCCTTTTCATTATATTTAATTATTCTCTTCAAGATAATGTAAATTGTTAAGAAAATTGTTTTCTTTTAGTGCCCTCAGGAATGTTACATAATTTTTTCTTTAGCCATTACTGCCAGAATTCCTATTTTCATCCCAGTGCCAGTGAAGACAAAGATAAAACCAATCTACAGATTCTGCAATAGCCATCACTGAACTGCTTGCAGAACTTGCCTGGATTATGTATCACTTGTATGCATTGTGAACTCACTTGTATGCATTGTGAACTATCTGCTGCTGCAGCTAATTGTCGTAGTGTTGGGGTACTTATGCTGATGCTGTCATCAGTGATAGAATTTTTCCAATAGGAGCCATCAATTGACTTGGTGTATCTTTCCTATTCTCATTTGATAGAGGTCAAAAAACTTACAGAGGGAGGTGAAAGACTTCATCAGCAATGACTGCTCTTTTGGCAATTTTGGTTTTGGATGCACACATGGGCTTTTTCTTTAGATCTATCAGGTTCTGAGAATCAAAGCCACAACCTCACACAGGGCCAAGAGGCTGATTCAGACACATCCCTTTCCAAAGTAATTAAGCAAAGAGCCACAGGTGATGCCCATTCATTTCAATTTGAAAACTGTTTTCTTCAGGCTCCACAAACGGGTGGCCTGAGGCAAAGACATTCCTAACATTCAGGGCAAGGGAACCATAGGTAAGCAAATTGCCCAAAGCAGGGTTTCTCCACTGAGACTTTTCTGGTTACACTGATCTCTGAGGTTTCTGAGATGTTCCCATTCCATTCAGCTATCCAGTACATGGCTATGTCACAGAGTTTGGAGGTGGTACATATCTTCGACACAAAACCATGAGCCTATTCTGGAGAGAGGCCAGAAATCAGGAGGTGAACAGGAACTTGGGAAGATAGTAGGTGTTGTCTATCCATAAGGCAAGCTGCAGTCCATTCATAAAAAGGGCAGAATAAATGCCTGGAAGCTTCCTACTAGTCAGGACACCTCCATTGATGTATTGGCTTTTCTAATAACTACAACCACGGACACAGTGGATACACAGACATAGAAAAACTCGCCTTCTCAAACGACTTACTAATAACAGTCGACTCCAAACCAAACAAACCACCTTTGCTACCTCTTCTCAGAACATGAGACAAAAGCACGAACTCACACCCACACCCACTAAGGCACCTCATTCCCACAACTAGGTCTGTGACTATCTGGAGTGTCCTCTGACTGGTGGACCATACTATGTTCCCCCCAAATGGCCTGTCCTGTATCAGATCAGGTCCCTTTTGCCAACTCTGTTAAGTTGTCAGGAGCCAGCAATGAGCCACTAACAGCTTTCTCAGGAAAGGCCCCTCTTCAGAGTTCTCCTGGCATTTGGTCATCCTCACATCAGGAGGTACCAAGAAAGACTGACTCTGTCCTTGGAAAATTCAAACAAGTGTGCCCACTGGGAATGGGACTGGCACTGGCTCTGGGTGCCTGGCTTCCTGGATCCCAAGTTCAGAGAGTTCTATCACCAAGGAAGTGAGGTAGGTCACTTCCTTCAGGAATTGAATGAGGTCAATACCTTGGCAACCACTTTGTCCTAACAGTTGTTTACAAAGGTCCCATGAGATGGAGGCTGCCCCTACTTTCTCTGACTCAGTCATAAGTTAGAATGGTATATCAACCACAGGCACCATGGAACAGCTCTCCACACAGGCCTGGTTTTGTCCATCTTCTCTACATTAAGAACAGAGCGACTGATTCAGACACAATACTTCATCCTGACCGGTTTTTTTGCCATGGAAGATGATTTTGCGCTCTCAGGTCCTTCATAGCTGCCTAAGTCTTCTCCAGGGATCATTTCTGCATGGACCTTTGAGATTTCAGCAGGTGGAAGATACCCTAAATTCCTGTATTGTAAGACCAACTCTGTCCCTGCTCTATTGTAAAGATAGATTGATGGAACAGTGTATGCTTAGGGTTAATAACAGGTTTGATTTGGGTTAGGAATCATTCTGTGCGATGAATAATGATTTTGGGAACCTGCGATATTTACAAGAATATATAGGTGAAATATAAGTATGAACACAGAAATCTAGGTAAGATTTGAAACCCAGATGTGCATTGGGCCCTTGATTGGGATACTCAGCTTTGAATTATATTCTGCACAGATGTCTCAGATAAATTGATATACAATGGCATAGGACCTTGTACCTTGGATGATTGAATGTCGAAAAGAACATCCAGTCAAAAGGATAGTCAGTAGGATTAGGAAGATATTCAGTAGGTTTAGAAAGCAGAGTGAGTATAGGATTTGAACCAAACGTTCTTTAACAGTAGGGTTTCGGGTAGAGAATGAATGTAAATATCAGTACATGTGAAGAGCCAGTCACATTGATGAACTCTGGAAAATATGTAGGAAACCATATATCAATAGAGACATTAGGAAATCAGGCAAAGTATAAAGTAAGTGATAGGATCAGGCATTTTCAACAGTGTTGAGGTTGAATATATAATCTTAGGAAGAAACAAATATGTAGTCACCAATAGGATTGACATTTGATAGCATTAGGCAACCTGGACATAGATGTTTTTAGTAATCCATACTCACTTTCCATTTAGACTTCGGTACAAACATAAGTGTGACCTTTGCATTTTGTGAAAGAAGTCTCATGAAAAGACCAGTCAAGAAACCCTGTGGAAAACATGTTTTCTGAATTAGGAAGTGATGGAAAGTAAGACAAAATGCCTATAAATTTCTGAACTAGTGGATTAAATATATATCCTACCATGTGCATTAACTGAAGAAAAAGTAATGTACCAGTATTGAATAAAAATGAAAGACAAAATACACATCACGTCCCATAGGAATCTACTTGCATTGATATAAAACTGTGTCAGTTACTGCAGAGATATTAGGATTTGTATGCACCATTTACTGTTAGTTTTCAGTACTAGGAATCAAATATGTAGTTCAGGTGGATGAATATTTCTCAGAATAATCTTGTGAAAAGTTGATTATTAATCCACATACATGAATATGAATGAATTTACAGAGTGTATAATAAGACACATATATTTCATATTTTGAAAAATCTGTAGAGTGTGTGTGTATATATATATATAAACACACACACACACACACACACACACACACAGGCACACACACAAACAGACATTAAAAAGTAGCAATATAAGCCAATTGAAATTCACCACGAAATATATGTCATCCACAGATCCAGATAAATTCGTTTTACTGAACATGGATTCATGTATAATTTTATTGTACTAGGAAGCTCATCAATAGTTTGAATTTTCAGTTTCAACAGCGTTTAGTAGGAGTGATCTCTTTTCACAATTTGTGTCTGCCAAGTGAGCCACCTCACAAGAATGTACGTGTGGTACCAGGTAGGATTCTATATGTGCATATAAAAATACATGCGCTGAATAGGATACAGAGAAAGGTAGACAGGAATTCACATATTTGTTAACTTGAAAAACACATGGAGAACCATTTCAACAAAAAATTGACTAGATTTATAACTCCTACCCTATATAAAGCAAAAGGCAATTCCAATGATACACCATTCGTCCTCTGAACTGCTTGTATTTCTATTCTGTTTGGGTTAATTTTCTCCATCATATTAGAATTAGTAGTCAGAGTCTAGTTGGCATGGATTTGTGTCAGAGATTCAGTATTTTGAATGAAAATTTGGAAAATGATTCCAATGTTTATGCAAATATATGCTACAAAAGTATCTTCCCACTCTCATGCATAACAATGCCTTGAGATTACCTTGGCCCCAAGTTAGAAACAATTAGAGGAGAAGAGTTAGAAAATCTGTGAATACATATCTGGAATCAAATATGCTCACGAGTTCACAAACTTGGAGGTGGTAGAGGAGATTCCAAAAGTAAGGGACAGGGTAAACACTCCACAAACATGGAGCTCTGCTGGACTAAAGACTTCTTGAGGAACTGCCTCTGAGGTTGGGCACTTGAAATATGTGTTGTAGTCAGGAGATTTAGCTTCCTTTGTAGTGAGACAATCAAATCTGGGTATGCTTCTATGTGACCTGGAATACATGATTTCTTATTTTCCAATAAACATGAGGAAGCTGTCTTTAATTTTCTGTTTGTAGGTAAACTGTGGCCACTGGGGACTAATTGTCTACTCTTGTGGACTCTGAAACCATTTGGTCATCCTCCAGTTTTCCTGGTGTTTCTTGCTACTGCACTGGGAGTTTCGTATTTGCTTCAAGAAATACAAGGAATTCACCTGGGACACAGTGCTGGAGGGAGTTCTGTCACCTGTGGTGGGTCAGGGCCTGCAGAAGAATGTACCAAGCAGGCTTCTCTTCCACATAGCTTGCCTCCTTGACCATAGCAACCGGATTCTGAACATTGGGCTGAAACCTCTCCATATAAAAAGATACCTTTACATAGAAGCGTCTGCTGGCTGCACCATGTCAGTCACAAGCCAATTGGAAGACAATGGCAGATCCACATGGCCCCACCACAGATTTTTTTTTATCACACACATGCCCTTCACTGCACTAGGCCCACTACTCTGCAGGGTCCAACTTCCTGGAATCTCTGTTATACACCATTTTCATGAAACTCAGTCAATCAAGTCACTGTCCTGAATAATCATGTTCAGCAACAGGACAACCAAAGTTTCTCTAGTGCCATCTGGTCATGGGAATTTCAAAAATTTCATGGTATTTATCTAGCAATTTTTCAAGGATGAAGTTGGCAGCATGTGGGTTTCAATTCATTCAGGGACCGTTAAATGTTGTGGAAGTTCATTTCAAATGAAGTTCTGGAGAACTCTCACTGGCAAGGTTTCCCAAAGATTGGCCAAAGTGTCACATAAATCCAGGCCCATTGAGGTCTACAATGTAACGTCCATGTGTATTTTGACTCTCAACTAAGACTGCCAAGTCGTTAAGAATAAAATCATGTGATATCAAGCCTGAGATTCCCAGTGGTCTCTGGAAAGCCACCCTGGGCCTAGATCTCAGTTTCCAAGGGTGACTCTCATGCTTGGTCTTCTAAAATCCCAACACAATTCATGGCAATACTTCTCTAAGTTCAGTTCCTGTACTCAGCCTCTAAGGGGAATCACACCAGAGTTCAAACCCAGGTGGACTCAGTCAACTGCCACAAAAACAACCACAATTAAATCCAAAACACTCCCACATGGCCCTCATCTTCTTCCATATAGACACTCATCATAACCTCTGACTGGAGATTTTCATGAGGAATGCAGCCCAAGAGAGTGTCCAAAATATGCTTTCTTGCCCCTCATTTACCTAAATTCTGCGTGACCTGGACACCCTTCCTGTGAACCAGGAGTGATCAAATAGGCCTGCCGTTAATACTGATCCACTTCTCAAATTTGAGAACTACTGACTGTGGGGTTTAAATTCTTTATATGAATTGGAGTCATGAGAAAACCCAACCACCTATGGGCTAGCCTCTGCAGGGAACTGAAGAACTCATTTGACCTAAAGGATCCCTATTCTCACTTGATTGATGTCAGAAACCTTACAGAGGAAGGCGAAAGACTTCATCCACAATGACTGCTCTTTTGCTATTTTGGTTTTGGATGCACACATGGGATCTTTCTTTAGATCCATCAGTTGCTGAGAATCTAAGCTACAGCCTAACACAGGGCCAAGACGCTGATTCATACACATCTCTTTGCAAAGCAATTAAGCAAAGAGCCACAGCTGATGCCCATTCTTTTTTATTTGAAAAAGGTTTTCTTTAGACTTCGCAAAGCGTTGTCCTGAGGCAAAGACCTTCCTGACATTCAGGGAAACAGAACAATAGGTAAGCAAAAGGCCCAAAGCAGGGTTTCTCCAATGAGACTTTACAGGTTAAACAGGTATGTGAGTTTTCTGAGATGCTCGCAATTCACTTCAGTTATTCAGTACATGGCCATGTCACAGAGCATGGAGGTGGTACATATCTTGGATACAAAACCATGAGCCTATTATGGAGAGTGGCCAGATTTCAGGAAGAAAACAGGAACTAAGGAAGATCGTAGGTGTTGCCCATCATTATGGCAAGCCGCATTCCATTTATAAATTGGGCAGCATGAATGCTGGTAAGCTTTCTAAAAGAGAGGACACATCCATTGATGCTTTCTCTTTTCTAATATCTACAATAACGGACACAGCGGGATACAGCAACACAGAAACACTCGCATTGTCAGATGACTTACTAGAAACAATTCACCCCAAACCAAACAAACCTCATTTCCTACCTCTTCTCAGAACATGAGCCAAAACCACAAACCCACACCCACACCCACAAAGGCACCTCTTTCCTCCAAGTAGGTTGTGACTATTTGGAGTGTCCTCTGACTGTGGGCCATTCTACGTTCCCCCGAAATGGTCTGTCCTGTCTCAGATTTTGTGTCCTTTGCCAACTCTCTGAAGTTGTCAGGAGCCAGCGGTGAGCCACTACCTGTTTTCTCAGGAAAGGCCCCTCTTCAGAGTTTTCCTGCCATTTGGCCATCCTAACATTAGTAGGTACCAAGAAAGACTGACTCTGTCGTTGGGAAATTCAAAAAGTATAACCACTGAGACTGGGACTGGGACTGTCAATGTTTGACTGGCTTCCTGGATCGCAAGTTCACAGAGTTCCATCACCAAGGAAGTGAGGTGAGGTCACTTCCGTCAGAAACTGAATGAGTTCACTGCCTTGGCAACCAATCTGTCCTAAGAGTTGCTTCCAAGCTTCCCATGAGATGGAGGCTGCCCCTGCTTCCTGTGACACTTTCACAAGTTAGAATGGTATATCACCCATAGGCACCCAGGAGCAGCTCTCCACACAGGTCTCATTTGGTCCATCTTCTCTACATTAAGAATGGAGAGGCTGATTCAGACAGAACACTTCACCCTGACCAGGTTGTTTTCCATGGAAGATGACTTTTGCACTCTCAGGTCTTTCAGAGTTGCCTACATCTTCTCCAGAGATTATATCTGCATGGACCTTTGAGGTTATCAGCAGGTGGAAGATTCCCTATATTCCTGTAGTGTAAGACCAACTCTGTCCCTGCTCTTCTGTAACGTTAGATTGAGGGAACCATTTATGGTTAGGGTTAATAACATGTTTGATTTGGGTTAGGAATCATTATGCTGAATAAATAATGGTATTGGGAACCTGCAATATGTATAAAAATATATAGGTGAAATATATGTATAAAAACAGAAATCTAAGTAACATTTGAAGCCCAGAAGGGCACTGGGCCCTTGATTGGGATACTTAGCTTTGAATAAATTGATATACAATGGCATAAGACCTTGTACTTTGGATCATAGAATGTAGAAGAGAACATTCAGTCAAAAAGGATAGTCGGTAGTGAAAGGTTAATAAAATAGGTACTTGTCACTTCCTGTTTTTCTGTATGCTTAACAAAACACTGTTAAAATCTTGAGAACTGTTTGCTAATCTTGTTCCCAGAATGTGCTGTCCCCAAGTGCCAAAGTGTAGAATGTACTCCCTCACCCGGTTGCACGCAAACCGACCACTCGCCCTGAACCATCAGTAAACTTCCCTTCCTGCCCTCTCCAAGGAAAATATATATGTTCTGCTTAAACTGTTCTCAGGGCTCTCTGATCTATTCAAGTGAGCTCCGAGCCCCAGCATGCTGGACCCAGAATAAACCCTTTGCTTTTGGATAAGACAGTCTGTTAGTGGTCTCTTCCTTCCATGCTCGCCCGACCTTTACATATGGAGATTCCACCGAGTTTTGGCAGCGGTGGACAAAAGACCCTAACGGGTTCCTCTCGGGTTAAGTAAGGCCCCTCTTTCTTGTTTCAGTGTTAAGGTTAGGGCTTGGCAAAATGGCTGTCGATGAAGAGCGTGAGTTCTCTCCGATGGTGGCTGACAGACGTGTCACAGAGCCGCAGGCCACGTCCCTGGGGGACTTCCCAAAGACTCGGGAAATCGAGGAACAATAGTCTCCTCGACTCAGTAATATTTTGTATCGGATTCGGAATTGCCAGGCCATTGGGTTTTGCTGGCTACTCAGTCCTGGTCTCAGTTTTGGATGTCCATTGAATGTCTTTATTGTCTTGTCTTGTCTGTGTCGTGTGTCTTGCATTCACTCTTTGTGTATCTTTCATTATGGGACACAGCACTTCAATGCCCCTGTCCTTGACCCTTGATCACTGGACCAAAGTCCGCTTAAGG
Source organism: Callospermophilus lateralis (assembly GCF_048772815.1). Lineage (NCBI taxonomy): Eukaryota > Metazoa > Chordata > Mammalia > Rodentia > Sciuridae > Callospermophilus > Callospermophilus lateralis. Next base: position 495,257 of record NW_027511395.1, read on the forward strand.
GCTCAGAATCTTTCTTTTTTAGTAAAACGTTGGACCTTTCGGAATCTCTGTGCCTCAGAATGGCCCACCTTTGAATTTGGATGGCCCATAGAAGGATCTTTCTATTTCCCACTAATTTAAGAAGTCAGAGATATTGTCTTTCACCCAGGCACACATAGCCATCCGGATCAACAGCCATATATCTTAACTTTGCAGGACCTCTGCAAATCTCCTCCTCAATGGGTGAAGCCTTTCTTTGTCCCTTCCCCTGCTCCTACTCCTTCCCCCATGATCTCTCAAACCCTCTGCTCCTCCTCCTCCTCCACCCTTTGTAATCCCTGAGTCACAAGATTTGACTCTACTGTACTCTCTTCCCCCTTATTATACCCTGCCCTCGTCCCCCAACCACCAACACCCTCTAAGTGATTCTCCTGCAGCTGACTCAGCCTCTCTACCATTGGAGGAATCTAAGCTGGCCCAGCGCCCTCCAGATAACTCGCCCGCAGCACACACAGCCCCTCCTCCGCTGGAGGAAGCTAGCCCAGCTAAGGGAACTTGATGGTGGCGAATGATTGAAAACCCTGGACCTCCTGTGATGCTCCCCCTATGTCCCTACGGACCATTGATTGACGAAGGCCATGGGGGGAAAATGCAAGCCTACAAATATTGGCCTTTCTCCTCTTCCGACCTATATAACTGAAAAAATAACAATCCCCCTTTTTCCGAGGACCCCATCGGGCTCACAGGTCTGGTTGAGTCATTGATGTTTTCACACCTGCCTACTTGGGATGACTGTCAACAATTCCTAGGGACTCTCTTCACGACAGAGGAACAAAAGAGAATCTTCCTGGAAGCTATAAAAAAATGTCCTCCGACCAGATTGGAGACGGACACATCTTCCCAACTTAATCAAAGCTGGTTTTCCCTTGAAACAACCCAACTGGGACACCAACAACATTGAAGTTAGAAAGCATCTGTCCATTTATCACCAGGTTCTAATAGTGGGCCTCCAAGTGGCCACTAGCCGACCAACTAATTTGGCCAAGGTAATAGAGATTATTCAAAGGCCTGATGAATCTCCCTCTATGTTTCTAGAGAGAATTATGGAGGCATGTAGGAGATATACTCCTTTCGATCCACAGGCAGAGGATCAAAAGGCATCTGTCATGATGGCCTTTATTGGGCAAGCTGCCCTGGATATTAAAAGAAAGTCACAATGCTTAGATGGATTACAAGATATGACTTTGAGAGATTTAGTCAGAGAACCCAAGAAAATATACCTTAAGAGAGAAACTGAGGAAGAGAAAGAAGCAAAGTGAGGATAAAAGAAACAAAAGACAGACTAAGGCGTTGAATAAGGTCCTGGTCACAACAACAAAAGGGCCAGAAATTAAGAAACAGGGAGACAGGAAGGGATACCTGGTCCCATGCCAGAGGCCACCCCTGGCCTCAGATCAATGTACCAACTGTAAAAAAAAAAGGACACTGGGCCAAAGAGTGCCCTAGAAAGGGACAGCCACGCCAGTCAGCCATTCTGACTCTGGAGGATGAGTATGAAAGTCGGGGCTCAGATCCCCTCCCCGAGTTCAGGGTAACTTTTGAAGTGGAGGGGACCCCAGTAATCTTTGAAGTGGATAAAGGGGCAATATACTCACCCCTAATGTCACATTGGGCCCTCTATCAAATAAAAGGTCTCTAGTTCAAGGGGCTAATGACAGTAAATATCGGGCTTGAACAACTAAGAGGATCATGGAACTGGGGAAAGGAAAAATCCATCACTCCTTCCTAGTAATCCCAGAATTCCTAGCCCCATTGATGGGCAGAGATCTGCTCACCAAGTTCCGGTCCAAAATAACTTTTAACCCTGAAGGCCCCCAAGTGGAATTTCTAAATCCTTCAGTAAAAACTCCTATAGTCACAGCTCTAAATACGTCAGTAGAAAATGCACATCAACTCACTCACCTTGGTTCAAAGAAACTGCAGGTATTTCTGAAGTATCAAGAACAGAGTTTTCCACTAACTGACTCACAGCAAAAAGAAATAACTGAATGGGTAAAAAAAGCCTGTCGAGTCCATCAATTGGTAAATTCTTACCCTTCCAAGCTTCCTGCAGGAAAGCACCTACGAGGAACCAGACCAGGACAATTCTGGGAAGTTGACTTTACTGAAATTAAGCCAGCAAGGTATGGACATAAATATCTTCTAGTCTTTGTAGATACATTTTTAGGATGGATTGAAGCCTTCCCCACTAAAAGAAAAAAAAAGAAACAGTGCTAATGGTGGTCAAGCAGATCCTGAAAGACATTTTTCAAAGATACGGCCTGCCAAAGGTAATACGGTCTGATAATGCACCGGCGTTCATGGCCCAAGTAAGTCAGGGGTTAGCCAGGAACCTGGGGATTCATTGGAAGTTTAATTGTGCTTACAGACCCTAGAGTTCAGGACAGGTAGAAAGAATAAATAGAACCATTAAAGAGATCTCAACGAAATTAAGCTTAGAGACCAGCATAAATGATTGGACTATGCTCATGCCTTATACAATGTTTCGTGCAAGAAATATGCCCTCTGTTTCTTTGAGTAACCACACCCCCTGTGAATATCTAGGGTGCCTCTCTTCCAGTAACGGACCAAAGCCCAACTCTAAGACCTAACGATCCCTTTCACACCCCCTTGTTTGACAGACTTAAAGCTCTTGAAAGATCTCAGTGATACCTGTGGAAACAGCTGGCCACTCCCTACCAAACTGGGGACGAGGGGACTCCACATCGATATCAAGTAAGAGACTTCATCTATGTAAGATGATATCAGGTGTCATCCCTGGAACCCCACTGGAAAGGACCATACCAGGTGCTACTTATAACATCTATAGTGGTAAAGGTAAACGGAATCACTTCCTGGATCCATGCCTCTCATCTCAAGCCTGCGCCCTGTCCACACTCTGGCTGGAAACTGGAAAAGACTGGTAACACTTTCAAATTGCATATTCACCGTGTGGATAAGCCTATAGACTCTCCCCTTGGCCACAAGTAGTCCTAACCCTCATCAGCCCGTTCAGCAGCGATGGCTGATCACAAATTCTACTGGAAAAGAAGTATAATCTATCTTGCATGCAGCCCACTTAGGGACCTGGTGACCATCCCTCCACCCAGACATTTGTCAGCTGGCTATAGGTCTTTCCTAATGGGATATCCCTGATGAAGAGGATCCCACTAAAATTCCATTAAATCCCTTCCTTACCATAGATAATGGAAACAAATATTATGGATGTAGGGACACACGAGCCAGATGCAGGTTGGCTAGCCTAGATTACTGTGTTTACCCGGCCGACTGTCAAAGCCAAAAACAGCCATGGCTGTGTGGGGGAAAAGCCGACTTCTTCTGTAAGTCATGGGAATGTTAGCGTACAGGGGCTGCCTGATGGAACCAAAACCCTGCATTAAATTCAGTAGACAGCATTGGCCATATTACGAATTAGATAACAAAAACTGATGGCCACCAGAGGGGATTCTAGATCCTCAAATCCTGCATGACCTTTTTAACATCTGCTAGTGCTCAAAAGGGTGAAAGGAGATTCCACTATGTGGAGGCCTTTTCCCTTCTTCGCTCACATCCTGAACTATGCTTATCCAATAGATCCTCACCTTCAGCCTTCTGTTCCAGAGTCTCTGCTGTCACTCCCACCTCAGCAACCTGATTTCTCCACTACAATTATTAGATCAAAAACCCAAACCTCTGCTGGTTCTCAGACCATTGCCCCCTTGCTGAGGTAGCAGGTACTGAGGTACCCCTCCACCCACTCACTCCTCTCTTCTGTTGACAGTGCCCGCACTGGGTCCCACCAGGTCCTCTTACCAACTAACCCAAAGCTCAAACCAGCTGAGGAGAGCCCTCAGACCTCTATCCAAGATGTAATGAAAATGGCCTTTAAAGTTGCTTTGTCATCACTGAAAACAGTTTACTACAAATTTAAAGTCCCTCTGCGTTTTGGGATACTCACTACCATCTTCCCCTCTGCTTGACCTGTTCTACTGCTCAAATATTTGTTGCTAGGAAAATTCCAAACCACTTTCCCATTATTTTTTTACATCTCTCTTTTCTCATTCTCAGATCCTCGGAGCTGCTCTCAGACCCACCTTCTCCGTCTTTCCCCTCTATACCAGGCCCACAGAAAAGTCTTTAACTGACCTTCTCCAGAAGTCTTCACCATGGCTGACTTTAGGACTTTCAGCAAAAGAGTCCCTATAAAAAAGTTCAATGTAGTTAAACTTCCTATTTTCATGTTGCCCTGTTCTACTTGGCCACTGGCTAAAAAAATCAGCACTCCTAATCCAGACACCCCCTTACTAGTTTTTCACAAAAATATGTGAACAAGGCCTCTGGCCTTGACGTGGGGCTTCACAGAGATGGCTACATTTCTAAGTTAACGAAGTTAGCAACTGGGCTCCGTAGTAACAGCTGGCAATGGGAAAATAAGAAAGGGAAGAAAAAGCTCTTTCCCTCCCAGGTGTCCTTGAAAAGTTAACTTGCCCAGAACCGAGGAAAAAACAGAAACAAAAACTGCTTTTTTCAACTTCTGCAGACTGTGAACTTCTGAGCCCCTTCCCTTACATGTTGGGTACAAAATTCTGAAACTACCTAAACTTGGGTTTCAGAGGATTAGTTGATTACAACAGAATCAATGCCCTCTGAATCTGGTTGCAACCAAATAGGACTATTTCCCTGTCTTCAGTGCTATCTTAGGTGCGTTTCCTTGTCCTTCCCTACTACAGCATGATTCTATATACTTAAACATTGTTAATGTTTTCATGAAATGGTCAACAGATGTGATTAATTGTGTAATCGTGCAGATGTTTCCCAGAGTGCTCTATCACGACGCAGATTCATTTGAAGATCAAATAGGGGGGCATTCAACCCGGTTCCACTGAAAATATATATCTCTCAATGTAGCCATCCTATTAGGAATAGAAATTGCTGCACTGGTGGCCACGGGAACCACTGCCTTTGTCCAAGGGACTCAACAAATGACCCAACAAATGACAGCAATAGACCAAAACTAAGATATTAGAAACCTCCATCAGAGCTTTGCATGAGTCTTTTACCTCTCTCTCTGAAGTTGTTTTTCAGACCACTTGAGGGTTGGACCTCCTTGTCATGAGAGAAGGGGGCTTTGTGCTACATTGAGAAAAGAAAGTTGTTTGTATGCCGAGCATACTGGACTTGTAATAAAATCTAAGAGTAAATTAAAAAGATGCCTTGAAAAGCATCAACGAGACAGAGAGGCCCAAAAAAGGTGGTTTGAGTCTTGGTTCACACAGTCTTCCTGGGTAACTACGTTTTTATCAACCCTGGCCTGGCCAATAGTAATCCTCATGTTATTGCTAACTATTAAACCCTGTTTTCTCATCCGTGTAATTTCTTTTCTCCAGGCTCAAATTGGACGAGTTAAACTTATGGTAATACCCTACTAGTATACATAGAATGTGACACCCCCCCAATGATCATTTTTATGATTAAAAGTAGCCAGAAGAAGAAGTGGGGAATAAAAGGTTAGTAAAATAGGTACTTGTCACTTCCTGTTTTTCTGTATGCTTAACAAAACACTGTTGAAATCTTGAGAAATGCTTGCAAATCTTGTTCCCAGTATGTGCTGTCCCCAACTGCCCAACTGCAGAATGTGCTCCCTCACCCAGTTGCACGCAAATTGCCCACTCACCCCGATCCATCAATAAACTTCCCTCCCTGCCCTCTCCAGGTAATGTATATAAGCTCTACTTAAGCTATTCTCAGGGCTATCTGCTCTATTCAAGTGAGCTCTGAGCACCAGCATGCTGGACACTCAATAAACCCTTTGCTGTTGCATGAGATAGTCTGTTGGTGGTTTCCTCCTGTGAAGCTCGCCGGACATTTACTATAATGATTGAATGTAGAAGAGAACATCCAGTCAAAAAGGGATAGTTGATAGAAATAGGAAGATAGTACGTTTTGGAAGAAGTGTGAGTATACCATTTGGATCAAAAGTTCTTTAACAATAGGGTTTTGGTTACAGAGTGATTGTTAAAGTCAGCACATATGAAGAGTCAGTCACTATGATGAGCTGGGAAAAAATGTAGAAAAGCAGATATCAATAGAGACATTACGAAATCAGGCAAAGTATAAAGTGAGTGATAGGATTAGACATTTTCAACAGGGTTGAGTTTGAATACATAATATTAGGAAGAAAAAAATATGTAGTCACCAATAGGATTGACATTTGAGAGCATTAGGCAACCTGGACATAGATGTTTTTAGTAATCCATGTTCACTTTCCATTTAGTCCTTCGTGCAATCATAACCGTGACCATTACATTATTTGTCCAGAATACTACTGTGATAAAATGTATATGTAGATCAGGTGACATGAGTATTTCTTCCACCATTTCTGGAAGCAATATATTCAAGACGTAAAATTAGTATTGGGGTTACAAAGAGGTGCAACCTGTGTCTATGAATTTAGAGATAAAGTACGAATAGACAATACAGTGAATAAATAATATAACTTGTTCCAACTTTAAATAATGGATTGAACTGATATCTTAAAAATTACAGGAAATCTTATATTGATATACAATCATTCATTCCCACCAATTATACATCTAATGGTAATATTAGTGTTTTGGTTTATCATGAACAGTGTGTGAGTTTTGTTTCAAAAGTGATTATGGAAATCGAAAATAATATGTTTGGAAAGAAGTCTCATGAATAGACCAGTCAGGAAACCTGGAGGAATGCATATGTTGTAAAGCAGGAAGCGATTGAAATTGAATCAAATGCCTATAAATTTGCTAATTTGTGGATGAAATATATATCCTATGATGTGCATAAACTCATGAAATAGTAATGTACCATTGTTGAATAAAAATGAACGTCAAAATACACATCATGTCCCATAGGAATCTACTGGCATTGATTGTAAACTGGGTCAGTTACTGTAGAAATATTAGGATTCTCGTGCATTATTCACCGAATTTAGTTATCTTTTTTTTTAAATTTTTATATATGGTTGCTCAAACATTACATAGTTCTTGATAAATAATATTTCACACTTTGATTTATGTGGGTTATGAACTCCCATTTTTGCCCCGTTTACAGATTGCAGAATCACATCAGTTACACATCCATTGATTCATATATTGCCATACTAGTGTCTGTTGTATTCTGCTGCCTTTCCTATCCTCTACTATCCCCCCTCCCCTAACCTCTCCTACCATCTTCTCTCTCTACCCCCTCTACCTTAATAAATTTCTCCCCATGTATTATTTTTCCCTTTCTTCTCTCTTCCTCTTGTATGTAATTTTGTATAACCCTGAGGGTCTCCTTCCATTTCCATGCAATATCCCTTCTCTCTCCCTTTCCCTCCCACCTCTCATGCCTGTTTTAATGTTAATCTTCTTCTCATCCTCTTCATACCTATTCTGTTCTTAGTTAATCTCCATATATCAAAGAAGACATTTGGCATTTGTTTTTTTAGGGATTGGCTAGCTTCACTTAGCATAATCTGTTCTAATGCCATCCATGTCCCTGCAAATTCTATGATTTTGTCATTTTTTAATGCACAGTAATACTCCATTGTGTATAAATGCCACATTTTTTTATTCATTCTTCTATTGAAGGGCATCTAGGTTGGTTCCACAGTCTTGCTATTGTGAATTGTGCTGCTATGAACATCGATGTAGCAGTGTCCCTGTAGCATTCTCTTTTTAGGTCTTTAGGTTTTAGACCGAGAAGGGGAATAACTGGGTCAAATGGTGGTTCCGTTCCCAGCTTTCCACGAAATCTCCATACTGCTTTCCCATTTGGCTGCACCAATTTGCAGTCCCACCAGCAATGTACAAGTGTACCTGTTTCCCCAGATCCTCGCCAGCACTTGTTGTAGTTTGACTTCATAATGGCTGCCAAACTTACTGGAGTGAGATGGTATCTTAGGGTGGTTTTGATTCACATTTCTCTGACTGCTGGAGATGGTGAGAATTTTTTCATGTACTTGTTGATTGATTGTATGTCCTCCTCTGAGAAGTGTCTGTCCAGGTTCTTGGCCCATTTGTTGATTGGGTTATTTGTTATCTTATTGACTAATTTTTTGAGTTCTTTGTATACTCTGGATATTAGTGCTCTATCTGAAGTGTGAGGAGGAAAGATTTATTCCAAGGATGTAGGCTCCCTATTTACCCCTCTTACTGTTTCTTCTGCTGAGAAAAAACTTTTTAGTTTGAGTAAGTCCCATGTGTTGATTCTAGTTATTAACGCTTGTGCTATGGGTGTCCTATTGAGGAATTTGGAGGCGACCCCACAGTATGTAGATCGTAGACAACTTTGTCTTCTATCAAACACCATGTCTTGATTTGATATCAAGCTCCTTGTTCCATTTTGATTTAACTTTTGTGCATGGCAAGAGAAAGGGATTCAGTTTTTTTTTGTTACATATGGATTTCCAGTTTTCCCAGCACCATTTGTTGAAGATGCTATCATTCATCCATTGCATGCTTTTAGCCCCTTTATCAAATATAAGAGAGTTGTATTTTTTTGGATTGGTTTCTGTGTCCTTTATTCTTTACCATTGGTCCACCCACCTGTTTTGGTACCAGTACCATGCTATTTTTTTTACTATTGTTCTGTAGTATAGTTTGAAGTCTGGTATCGCTATACGGCCTGATTCTCACTTCCTGCTTAGTGTTGTTTTTGCTATTCTGGGTATTTTATTTTTCCATATGAATTTCATGAATGCTTTCTCTATTTCTACAAGAAATGCCGTTGGGATTTTGAATTGCATTGCATTACACATATAGAGAACTTTTGGTAATATCGCCATTTTGATGATGTTAGTTCTGTCTATCTATGAACAGGGTACATTTTTACATCTTCTAAGATCTTCCTCTATTTTTCTCTTTAGGGTTCTGTAGTTTTCCTTGTATAAAACTTGCACCTCTTTTGTTAGGTTGATTCCCAATTATTTTTTTTTTTAGTATATTGTGAATGGAGTGGTTGTCCTCATTTCCGTTTCAGAGGATTTGTCACTGATATTCAGGAATGTCTTTGATTTATGAGTGTTGATTTTATATCCTGCCACTTTGCTGAATTCATTTATTAGCTCTATTAGTTTCTTTGTAGACCCTTTTGGGTCTGCTAGGTATAGAATCATGTCATCTGCAATAGTGATAATATAAGTTCTTCTTTTCCTATTTATATGCCTTTAATTTCTTTTGTCTGTCTAATTGCTCTGGCCAGTGTTTCGAGAACTATGTTGAACAGAAGTGGTAAAAGAGGGCATCCCTGTCTTGTTCCATATTTTAGGGGTAATGCCTTCAATTTTTCTCCATTCTGAATGATGCTAGCCTGAGACTTAGCATAGATTGCTTTTACAATATTGAGGTATGTTCCTGTTATCCCTAGTTTTTCTAGAGTTTTGAACATAAAGGAATGCTGTACTTTGTCGAATGCTTTTTCTGCATCTATCAAGATGATTATATGGTTCTTATTTTTAAGTCTATTGATGTGATGAATAACATTTATTGATTTCCGTATATTGAACCAGCCTTGCATCCCACGGATGAATCCTACTTGATCATGGTGCACAATTTTTTTGATATGCTTTTGTATCTGATTTGCCAGAATTTAATTGAGGATTTTTGCCTCTAGGTTCATTAGAGATATTGGTCTGTAGTTTTCTTTCTTTGAAGTGTCTTTGTCTGGTGTAGGAATCAGAGTGATGTTGACCTCATAGAATGAATTTGGAAGAATTCCCTCTTTTTCAATTTCCTGAAATAACTTGAAAAGTATTGGTATTAGTTCCTCTTTAAATGTTTTGTAAAACTCTGCTATATACCCATTAGGTCCTGGGCTTTTCTTACTTGGTAGTGTTTTGATTTTTTTTTCTATTTCCTCAATTGATATTGGTCTGTTTAGGTTGTCTATATCCTCCTGACTCAATCTGGGCAGATCATATGACTTAAGAAATTTATCGATGCCTTCACCGTCTTCTATTTTATTAGAGTACAAAGATTCAAAATAATTTCGGATTATCTTCTGTATATCTGAAATATCTGTTATGATGTTGTCTTTTTCATCCCATATGCTAGTAATTTGAGTTCTCTCTCTTCTTGTCTTCGTTAGCATGGCTAATGTTCTGTCGATTTTTTTTATTTTTTCAAAGAACCAAATGGGTTGACGTGTCTGCTGCGCTTGCAGGCCGCTGGGCCTGTTCCGCCTGTCGGTTGCAAGTGTGCCTACCTTGCGGGAGCGGGTGGTGGCTCTGCTCTCGTCCTACTGCCATTGGGGTGTCGTGATTACCATGCTGGCAGATCGCTGGGCCTGTTCTGGGTGCGGGCAAAGGCTCTTCTCTGCCCCTACTCCAATTGGGTTGACGTGACTACCACGCCGGTTGGCCGTTGTGCTTGTACTGGGCGCGGGAGAAAGCTCTGCTCTGCCACTACTCCAATTGGGGTGTCATGTCTACCATGGTGGCAGGCCGCTGTGCCTGTTCCGCAGGTCAGTCACAGGTCTGCTTTTGTTGCGGGCGTGGGCGGAGGCCTGCTTGGCCCCTACTACAATTTGGGTGACGTGACTACCACACCAGCTGGTGACTGGGCCTTATCAGGGCACGGGCAGCGGCACTGCTATTTCCCTACTCCATTTGGGGTGACGTGGCTACCACGCCTGCGGGCCTGATGAATCTTCCTCTATGTTTCTAGAGAGAATTACGGAGGCATATAGGAGATATACTCCTTTCGTTCCTCATGCAGAGGATCAAAAGGCATCTGTCACAATGCCCTTTATTGGGCATGCTGCCTTGAATATTTAAAGAAAGTTACAATGCTTAGATGGATTACAAGATATGACTTTGAGAGATTTAGTCAGAGAAGCCGAGAAAGTATACTATAAGAGAGAAACTGAGGAAGAGAAGGGAGCAAAAGGACGATAAAAGAAACAAAAGACAGACTAAGGAGTTGACTAAGGTCCCGGTCACAACAACAAAAGGGCCAGAAATTAAGAAACAGGGAGACAGGAAGGGATACCTGGTCCCATGCCAGAGGCCACCCCTACCTCAGATCAATGTGCCTACTGTAAAGAAAGAGGACACTGGGTTCAAGAGTGCCCTAGAAAGAGGCAGCCAAGCCAGCCAGCCATTCTGACTCTTCAGCATGACTACGAAAGTCAGGGCTCAGATCCCCTCCCTGAGCTCAGCGTATCTTTTGAAGTGGAGGAGACCCCAGTAAACTTTGAAGGGGATACAGGGGCAATAAACTCAGCGCTTAAGGCCCCATTGGGCCCTCTATCAAATAAAAGGTCTCTAGTTCAAGGGGCTAATGGCAGTAAATATCGGACTTGTAGAACTAAGAGGATCATGGACCTGGGGAAAGGAAAAATCCATCACTCCTTTTTAGTAATTCCAGAATGCCTGGCCGACTTTTTCTGTACGTCATGGGGATGTGAGCATACAGGGGCTGCCTGATGGAACACAAACTCCTCATCAAATTCAGTACACAGCATTGGCCATATTACCAATTAGATAACCAAAACCGATGGCCCCCAGAGGGGTCTCTAGATCCTCAAATTCTGCGTGACCATTTTTTTTAAAAGAGAGAGGCGAGAGACAGAGAGACAGAGAGAATTTTTAATATTTATTTTTTAGTTTTTGGCGGACACGACATCTTTGTTTGTATGTGGTGCTGAGGATCAAACCCGTGCCGCACGCATGCCAAGCGAGCGTGCTACAATTGAGCCACATCCCCAGCCCTGTGTGACCTTTTTAACTTCTGCAAGTGCTCAAAAGGGTGAAAGGAGATTCCCCTATGGGCAGGCCTTTTCCATCCTTCACTCATATCCTGAACTATGCTTATCCAATAGATCCTCACCTTCAGCCTTGTGCTCCAGAGTCTCTGCTGTCACTCTCACCTCAGCAACCTGATTTCTCCCCTCCAATTATTAGATCAAAAACCCAAACCTCTCCCGGTTCTCAGACCATCGCCCCCTTGCTGAGTTAGCAGGTACTCAGGTTCTCATCCACCGACTCACTCCTCTCTTCTCCTGTCCGTGCCCGCACCGGGTCCCACCAGGTCCTCTTACCAGCTAACACAAAGCTGAAACTAGCAGAGGAGAGCCCTCAGACTCCTATCAAAGATGTAATGAAAATGGCCTTTAAAGTTGCTTTGTCATCACTGAAAACAGTTTACTAAAAATTTAAAGTCCCTCACATGCATTTTGGGATACTCACTCTTGTCTTCCCCTCTGCTCTACCTGTTCTGCAGCTCAAGTTTTTGTTACTAGGAAAATACCAAACCCCTTTCCCATTATTCTTTTACATCTCTCCTTCCTTATTCTCAGATCCTCGGAGCTGCTGTCAGCCCCACCTTCCCTGTCTTCCCCTTCTGTACCAGGCCTACAGAAAATTCTTAACTGACTTTCTACAGAAGTCTTCACCATGGCTGACTTTAGGACTCTCAGCAAAAGAGTCCCTATAAAAGAGTTCAATGTAGATAAACTTCCTCTTTTAGTGTTGCCTTGTTCTACTTGGCCACTGGCTAAAAAAATAAGCACTTCTATGCTAGACACCCCATTACTTGTTTTCCACAAAATATATGAACAAGGCCTCTGGCCGTGAGCTGGGGCTTTACAGAAATGGCTATATTTCTAAGATAAAGAAATTACCATCAGGGCTCCATGGTAACAGCTGTCAGGGGCGAAAAATAAGAAAGGTAGGAAAAAGCTCTTTCCCTCCCAGGTGTCCTTGAAAAGTTAACTTGCCCAGAACCGAGGAAAAAACAGAAACAACAACGGCTTTTTTGAACTTCTGCAGACTGTGAACTTCTGAGCCCCTTCCCTTACATGTTGGGTACAAAATTCTGAAACTACCTATACTTGAGTTTCAGGAGAATAATTGATTACAACAGAAGCAATGCCCTTTGAATATGGTTGCAACCAAATAGGACGGTTTCGCTGTCTTCTTTGCTATCTTAGGTGCCTTGCCTTGTCCGTCCCTACAACAGCATAATTGTATATAATTAAACATTGTTTATGTTTTCATGAAATGGTCAACAGATGTGATTAATTGTGTAATGGTGCAGATGTTTCCCAGAGTGCTCTATCATGATGCAGGTTCATTTGAAGATCAAATAGGGGGGCATACAACCCGTTTCAACTGGGAACATATATCCCTCACTTTAGCCATCCTATTCGGAATAGGAGTTGCTGCAGGGGTGGGCACAGGAACCACTGCCCTCGTCCATGGGACACAACAAATGACCCAATTAGAAGAAGCAATAGACCAAAACTAAGATATTAGATACCTCCATCAGAGCTTTGCATGAATTTTTAACCTCTCTCTCTGAAGTTGTTTTACAGAACAGGTGAGTGACACAAAACACACACACACACAGAAAAAAAAATAGCAACATATATGTCAATCAAAATTCATCATAAAATATATATCATCCACAGATCCAAAAATATTCATTTTACTGAACATGGAAGCTCACCCATTGGTTGAATATTCAGTTCCAACACGGTTTAGTAGGAGGGATCTCTTCTCACAATTTGTATCTGCCAACTCATCCACCTCACAAGAATGTATGTGTGGTACCAGGTATGATTCTATATATCCATATAAAAATATATGTGCTGAATGGGCTACAGAGAAAGGGAGACAGGAATTCACAATTTGTTAACTTTAAAAACACATGGAGAACTATTTCAACAAAAAATTGACTAGATTTAACTCCTACTGTGTATCATGCAAATGGCAAGTCCAAATATACACCATGACTCCTCTAAACTGCTTGTATTTCTATTCTGTTTGGGTTATTTTTCTCCATCCTATTAGAAATAGTATTCAGAGTCTGATAGGGTATGTGTTAGTGTCAGGGATTCAGTATTTCGAATAGAAAATAGGAAATTGAATCCAATGTGTATGCAAATATATGCTACACAAAAATCTTCCCACTCTCATCCAGAACAATGCTTTAACATTACTTTCGCCTCAAGTAAGACACAATTATAGGAGAAGAGTTAGAAAATCTGTGAATACCTATCTGGAATGGAAAATGCTCCAGATTTCACATCTTTGGTGGAGGTAGAGGACTTTCTAAAAGTAAGGGACAGGATAAACACTCCACAAACATGGAGCTCTTCTGGCCTAAGGACTTTTTGAGAATCTCACTCTGAGGTTGGGCACTTGAAATTTAGGTTGTTTTCAGGAGCTTTGTCTTCTTTTGTAGTGAGAACATCAAAGGTGGGTCTCCATCACTTTGACCTGAAGGACATGGGTTCTTATTTTCCAATTAACATGAAGCAGGAGGCCTGAATCCTCTCTTTGTTGGTAAACAGTGACCACTGGTGACTAAATGTCTCCCCATGTGAACTGCGAAGCCATTTTGTCCTCCTCCACTTTTTGTGGTGTTTTTCCTGCTGCACTGAGAGTTTAGTATTTGCTTCATAAAATACAAGGAGCCCAACTGAGACACAGTGCTGGAGGGAGTTATATCACGTGTGGTGGGTCAGGGTGTGCAGGAGAACGCACCAACCAGGCTTCTATCCCTCGTAGCTTGCCCCATTGCCCCCTTGTCCATATGACCCTTATTCTGAACATTGCCCTAAAACCTCTCCATATAAAAAGATAACTTTACAAATAAGGATCTGCTGGCTGCACCATGTCAGTCACAAGCCATTTGGAATCCAATGGTAGATCCTCATGGCCCTACTACTGATGTTTTTTCACACACCTGCCCACCAGTGCTCTAGGCCCACTACTCAGCAGACTCAAACGTACTTTCATCTCTTTTCTACAACATTTTCATGAAATCCAGTCAATCAAGGCACTGTCTGGTATACTCATGATCAGCAACAGGACATTCAAAGGTTCTCCAGTGCCACCTGGTCATGGAAATTTTAATAACTACATGGTATTCATCTAGCCATTGTTAAGGATGAAGTTGGAGGCACTGTGGGTTTCAATTCATTCAGAAACCATTAAATAATGAGGAAGCTCATTTTCAATGAAAGCTCTGGAGAACTCTCACAGGCAAGGCTTCCCAAAGAGTGGCCAAAAGGTCACATGTAGCCAGGTAAATTGAGGTCTACAATGTGAGGTCCATGTGTGTTTTGACACTCAACTATGGCTGCCAAGTCTTTCAGAATAACATCATGTGTTATCCTGGCTGAGATTCTCAGTGCTCTGTGGAAAGCCACCCTGGGCCTAGATCTCAGTTTCCAAGGGCGACTCTCATGCGTGGCCTCCTAATATCCCAACACAATTCATGGCAATACTTCTCTGAGTTCAGTTCCAGAACGCAGTCTCTAAGGGGAATCGAACCAGAGTTCAAGCCAAGGTGGACCAAGATATTTCTTACAACCACCACACAAATGACCACAATTAAAACCAAAACACTCAAACAAGGTCCTCATCTTCTTCCATATAGTCACTCATCGTAACCTCTGGCTGAAGGTCTCCATGAATGGCTCACCCAAAGACAGTGTCCAAATAAACTCCCTTGCCCCTCATTTGCCTAAAGTCATGTTGGCCTGGACACCCTTCCTGTGAACCAGGAGTGATCAAATAAGCCTCCCGTTAATACTGCTCTGTTTCTCCAATTTGTGGCCTACTGACTTTCAATTATAGATTCTTTATGTGATTTGGAGTCATGCAAAAACCTAAGCACCTCTGCAGTGATTTGAAGAACTCATTTGACCCAAGGAATACCAATTCTTACTTGATGGAAGTCAGGAACCTAACAGAGGAAGACGAGAGACTTCATCCACAATGACTGATCTTTTGGCAATTATGGTTTTGGATGCACACATGGGATCATTCTTTAGATCCATCAGCTGCTGAGAATCAAAGTCACAGCCACATACAAGGCCAAGAGGCTAATTCAGACACATCCCTTTCCAAAGCAATTAAGAAAGAGCCACAAGTGATGCCCATTCATTTCCATTTGAAAACTGTTTTCTTCAGGCTTCACAAAGGGGTGGCCTGAGGCAAAGACCTTCCTGATATTCAGGGCAACAGAACAATAGGTAAGCAAAAGGCCAAAAGCAGGGTATATCCACTGAGACTTTCCTGGTCACATTGATATCTGAATTTTCTGAGATGCTGGCCATTCCCTTCAGCTATCCTGTACATGGCCATGTCACAGACCTTGGAGTTGTTACATATCTTGGACACAAAACCATGAGCCTATTCTGGAGAGTGGCCAGAATTCAGAAGAAAACAGAGACTTAGGAAGGTAGTAGGTATTGCCCATCCATAAGGCAAGCCGCACTCTATTCATAAATTAGGCAGGATGCATAATGGGAAGCTTTCTACTAGACAGGACACATCCATTGTTGCATTCTCTTTTTTCATGTCTACAACCGCGGACACAGTGGGATACACAGACATAGAAACACTCATCTTGTCAAACGACTTACTAGAAACAGTTCACTTCAAATCAAACAAACCGCCTTTCGTACCTATTCTCTGAACATGAGACAAAACAACAAACCCACACT
Organism: Callospermophilus lateralis; assembly: GCF_048772815.1. Lineage (NCBI taxonomy): Eukaryota > Metazoa > Chordata > Mammalia > Rodentia > Sciuridae > Callospermophilus > Callospermophilus lateralis. The sequence continues at coordinate 511,754 of NW_027511395.1, forward strand.
CACAAATGCACCTCCTTCCCTCAAGTAGGTCTGTGACTCTCCGGAGTTAACTCTGACTGGTGGGCCATATTATGTTCCCCCAAAATGGCGTGTCCTCTATCAGATCTGGTTTCCTTGACCAACTCTGTGAAGTTGTCAGGAAAAAGTGGCCAGCTACTACCTGCTTTCGCAGGAAAAGTATCTCTTCAGAGCTCTCCTGGTATTTGGCTATACTCACATCAGGAGGTACCAAGAAAGACTGACTCTGTCCTTGGAAAATCCAATCAAGTGAGCCCACAGGGACATGGACTGGGATTGCCTCTCGGTGTCTTGGTTCTTGGATAGCAAGTTCAGAGTGTTCCATCACCAAGGAAATGAGGTATGTCACTTTCTTTGGAACTGAATGAGGCCACTGCCTTGGCAACCACTTTGTCCTAAGACTTGCTTCCAAGGGTCCCATGAGATGGAGGCTGCTCCTACTTCCTGGAACACTTTCACAAGTTAGAATGGTATATCAACCATAGACACCTGGGAACAGCTCTCCACACAGGTCTGGTTTAGTCCATCTTCTCTAAAATAAGTAGAGAGATGCTGATTCGGACACATCCCTTTATCCTGACCAGGTTGTTTGACTTGGAATAGGACTTTTGCTCTCTCAGGTCTTTCATACCTCCCTACAACTTCTCCAGGTATCATTTCTGCATGGACCTTTGAGGTTTTCAGCAGGTGGAAGGTCCCCTAATTCACTGTATTTTAAGAACAACTCTGTTGCTGCTCTTCTGTAAAATGAGATTTAGGGAACAGTGTATGTTTAGGGTTAATAACAGGTTCAATTTGGGTTAGGAATCATTCTGGGCGATGAATAATGGTATTGAGAACGTGCGATAATTACAAGAATATAGAGGTGAAATATCAGTATGGAAACAGAAATCTAGGTATAATTTGAAGCACAGGACCTTGTACCTTGGTAGATTTAATGTAGAAGAGAACATCCAGTCAAAATGGATAGTCGGTAGGATTAGGAAGATAGTCGGTAGGTTTAGGAAGAAGAGTGAGTATAGGATTTGGACCAAAAGTTCTTTAGCAATAGGGTTTCTGTTAGAGAATGAATGAAAATTTCAGCACATGTGAAGAGTCAGTCACAACGATGAACTGGGGAAAATAAGTAGGAAAGCAGGTATCAATAGAGACATTATGAAATCAGGCAAAGTATAAAGTGAGTTATAGGATTAGACATTTTCAACAGGGTTTAGTTTGAATATATAATCATTGGAAGAAACAAATATGTTGTCACCAATAGGATTGACATTTGAGAGCATTAGGCAACCTTCACATGGATGTTTTTAGTTATCCATGTTCACTTTCCTTTTAGACTTCGGTACAATCATAAGTGTGACCTTTACATTTTTTGTTCAGAATTTTACTGTGATAAAATATATATGTGGATCAGGTGACATGAGTATTTCTTCCACCATTTCTGGGAGCAATATTTTGAAGACATATACATTAATGTTAGGGGTACACAGAGGTGTACCCTGTGTCTATGAATATAGAGATAATGCATGAATAGACCATCCTGTGAATAAATAATGTAACTGGTTCCACTTTAAATAATGAATTGAATTGATATCTAAAAATATATAAGAAATCTTATATTGATATATAATCATTCATTCCAACCACTTATACATCTAATGGTAATTTTAGGATTATGGTTTATCATGAAGGGTGTTAGAGTTTTGCTTCATAAGAGATAATGAAAAATGAAAATATTGTGATTGGAAAAAGTCTTATGAAAAGACCAGTCAAGAAACATGGAGGAATACATGTGTTCTGAAGCAGGAAGTGACTGATCATTAAACAAATGCCTATAAGTTTTCTAACTTGTGGATGAAATATATATCCTATGATGTGCATAAACTGAAGAAATAGTAATGTACCAGTGTTGAATAGAAATGAACGTCAAAATACACATCATGTCCCCTAGGAATCTACTTGCATTGATGTTACACTGGGTAAGTATCTGTAGAAATATTAGAGTTTGTATTCACCATTCTATGAAGTTACTTTTCAGTACTAGGAAAGAAATATATATTTCAGGTGGATGATTATTTCTGAGTATAATCTTGTGGAAAGTTTGTTATAAATCCACATATATGAATATGAATGAATTTAGGGAGCGTATAATAAGACACATATATTTCATATTTTGAAAAATCTGGAGAGTATATATGCACGCGCACGCACAGACATTAAAAAGTAGCAATATAGGAGATCCAACATGGTGGCGAACATGGAGAAATCAAGTCTCTGACCTCTTAAGCTGCGCAGGCATAGGGAGTCATAAACTGTCTAAATGCTGTTTGTTCAGAATCACTAGGCAATGCTGACCTGACATGGATCTGGTGCGAACAGTCTGGGCCCCTCAGAAAACACACAGAGCCCGGATCAGCTGCATAGAAGCTCAGATTTGCCTGCTTCTTGTGTCTCAGAACTAATATTCCCTCTGAAATAACTGGTTGGCCCTTCTGAATTTACAGAGGTAAAAGGCCACTTAATTGAAATGGGGCTTCGGAGACACAGTCACGACCCATCCGTTGCATTGGTCACCTAGCAAAAGGAATGAACGGTCACCATTTGCATGGGATACCACCATGGAAGAGAACTGACGTCATGGGCAGAGGAGATAACTTCATTGAAACCAGTACGACAGGTGTGTAATTCCCTATGCATCTCTCTCCACACAGCGGGGAAACATTAAGGGCCCCTTCCAGCTCTCCTTTAAGGGGCCCTCCCAGGTCTCCCGTGAGAAAGATGGCCAGACCGAGGAAATCATGTGTGCTGTGGGATTCGTGGCATGGAATTCCCGGCTACCGCTCCCACCAGTGCTGACAACTGAGGTCTCTTACACCAGCTAATGTGGGCATGGATACCAGAGAGCAAGCAAATTCGCTGGGGGTTCCCAGCCCCAAGCTCTACAAACTTAGGGTCTGAGGGAGGCAAACAGGGAGAGAGTGGCAGGCCTTGATGAAAACAGGACTACCAGGAACAGAGACCTGACTTGTAGCAAGTATTGTGGTGAGTGTCACAGTTGAGCGGAGCCTGGCTTGAGGAAACACTAGAGAAGGTCCTAGGCACTCAGGATTGGAGACCCGCCCAGTCTGGGAGGAAGAGCTGCTGCACAGTGATTGGTTCCCACCTATTGAGAGGAGAAGCTTGGCCCAGTGAGCACAGCTCCACCTACTGGAAGAGAAGTTAATTGAACTCTATGACTGCATGTATTATTATTATTATTATTTTATTTTTACTTTTTTTCTTTCATTTTCATTTTTTGTTGTTGTTCTTTAACTTATTTTAATGTTTTCATTTTTTAAATTTTACTATTATTATTATTATTTTAAATTTTAATTTTCATTTTTAATTATCATTATTATTTTAAAAAAATTATTTCTTTCTTTATTTTCTATTTTTTTCTTTTGTCTTTTCATTTCTTTTCAATTTTCTTATTCCCTCATCCTTGAATTCTACCTGCCTATTCTCATTCTCTTTAGTGACTTCTTCCTATCCCTTCTAATATCTTTCCTCCCAAGCTTCAAATAAATTTATAAGAATAAGCAGTAACTCAGCACTCAAACAAACAAGATGTAACATGAGCAGCATAAAAAAGCAAGAAAGAAAAGGAGTACAAACAATGAAGGATAACCTAAATATTCAGGAGGACCTAGAATCATCAGAAAAATGGTCATATAAAAAACTCAAGGAATACCTTAGACAGATGGAATGAAACCTTAAAGAGGATTCGAGAGAGCAAATAAATACAGTGAAAGAACACATTGAAAATGAATTACATAAACAGATAAAAGAAGAAGTTAATCTTCTTTATCAGGAGATAGAGATTATAAAAATTCAAAGAATAATTCTAGAAATGAAGAAAACGATAAACCAAATTAAAAACTCAATTGAGAGTATCACTAACAGAGTGGAGCAAGTAGAAGACAGAATGTCACATAATGAAGACAAAATATATCATCTTGAAAAGAGTCTAGCCAACACAGAAAGGCTGGTAAAAAATCACGAGAAAAACATCCAAGAGATATGGGATAACATAAAAAAACCAAACTTATGAGTCATCTGGATAGAGGAAGGTACAGAGATTCAAACCATGGGAATGAGTAACCTGTTGAATGAAATAATTACAGAAAATTTTCCAGAAATAAAAAAGGAAACGGATATACAAATTGAAGATGCTTACAGGACACAGAGCACACAAAATCACAGTAGACCAACGCCAAGACACATTGTTATGAAGATATCCAATATACAGAACAAAGAGAAAACATTAAAAGCTTCAAGAGAAAGGAGGAAGATTATATTCAGCGGTAAACCAATATGGTTAACAACCTATTTTTCATCACAGATACTGAAAGTGAGAGGATCCTGGAACAACGTATTTCAAACATTGAAAGACAATGGATGCCAAACAAGAATTCTGTATCCAGCAAAATTCAGCTTCAGGTATGACAACGAAATAAAAATCTTTCATGATAAAGAAAAGCTAAAATAATTTGCAGCAAGAAAACCACCATTGCAAAGTGTCTTGAGCAAAACACTACACGAGGAAGAAATGAAAAACAACAACCAAAACCATCAGTGGGAAGTGCCTCAGTAATGACAGAGGGCGGGGGAAAAGCTAATCATGGAGAAACAAAGTAAATTTAAAAAAACGATAAATATTCAAACATGGATGGCAGTAGAAACCATATATCAATAGTAGCTCTAAACACTAATGGCTTAAACTCTCCAATAAAGCAACATAGGCTTGTAACTTGGATTCAAAAAACAAATCCAACAATATGTTGCCTCCAGGAGACATATCTGAATGGAAAAGACATACACAGGCTGAAGTTGAAAGGTTGGGAAAAAATATACCATGCACACGGTCCTCATAAGCAAGCAGGGGTGGCCATCCTCAAATCGAATTAAATCGACTTCATGACTAATTTAATCAAAAGGGATAATGAAGGAAATTATATACTGTTAAAAGGAACCATTCACCAACAAGACATAAAAATTATCAATATTTATGCACCATTAAATGGTGCTGCAACGTTCATAAAACAAATTCTCCTCAAGTTCAAGAATCAAATAAACCACAACACAATAATTATGGGTGACTTCAACACACCTCTCTCACCATTGGACAGATCCTCCAAATAAAAGTTGAATAAAGAAACTATAGAACTCAATATCACAATCAATAATCTAGACTTAACTGACATATATAAAATATATCAACCATCATCAAGTGGATATACTTTTTTTTTAAGCAGCACATGGATCCTTCTCAAAAATATACCATATATTATGCCATAGAGCAACCCTCAATAAATATAAAGTGGTGGACATAATACCATGAATTTTATCTGATTATAATGGAATGAAACTGGAAACCAATGAAAAAGAAGGAAGGAAAAATCCTACATCACATTGAAAATGAACAACATTTTACTGAATGATTAATGTGTTACCGAAGACATAAATGAGAAAATCAAAAAATTCTTCGAGATAAATGAAAATACAGACACAACATATCAGAATCTATGGGACACAATGAAAGGAGTTTTAAGAGGGAAATTCACCACCTTGACGTCATTCCTCAAAAATAGGAAAGAACAACAAATAAATGAGCTCACACTTCATCTCAAAGCCCTAGAAAAGGAAGAGCAAAACAACAGCAAATGTAGCAGAAGGCAAGAAATAACTAAAATCAGAGCGGAAAACAACAAAATTGAAACAAAAGAAACTATTGAAAAAATTACAAAACTAAAGCTTGGTTCTGCGAAAAATAAATAAGAACAATAGACCCTTAGCATCCCTTTATGTTCAAAACATTAGAAAAATTAGAGATAACAGGAACTTACCTCGACATTGTAAAAGCTATCTATGTTAAGCCTCAGGCTAGCATTATTCTGAATGGAGAAAAATTGAAGCATTCCCTCTAAAATCTGGAACAAGACAGAGATGTCCTCTACCACCACTTCTATTCAATATAGTTCTCGAAACACTGGCCAGAGCAATTAGACAGATGAAAGAAATTAAAGGCATGAAAATAGGAAAAGAATAACTTAAATTATCACTACTTGCAGCTGACATAATTCTATATATAGAAGACCCAAAAGGGTCTACAAAAAAAAAAAAAAAACTACTAGAACTAAATAATGATTTCAGCAATGTGGCAGGATATAAAATCAACATTCATAAGTCAAAGGAATTTCTGTATATCAGTGACAAAACTTCTGAAATGGAAATGAGAAAAAAAACACTCCATTCACAATATCCTCAAAAAATAAAAATAAAATCCTTGGGAATCAACCTAACAAAAGAGGTGAAAGATTTATACAATGCAAACTACAGAATCCTAAAAAGAGAAGTAGAATAAGATCTTAGAAGATGGAAAAATATACACTGTTCATGGATAGGGAGAACTAACATCATCAAAATGATGATATTCCCAAAAGTTCTCTATAGGTTTAATGCAATGCCAATCAAAATCATAACGGCAATTCTTGTAGAAATAGAGAAAGCAATCATGAAATTCATTTGGAAAAATAAAATATCCAGAATATCAAAAGCAATTCTAACCAGGAAGTGTGAATCAGGCAGTATAGCGATACCAGATTTCAAACTAAATTTCAGAGCAATAGTAACAATGACAGCATGGTACTGGTACCAAAACAGGCGGGTGGACCAAAGGTACAGAATGGAGGACACAGAGATTAATCCACAATGCTACAACAATCTTCTATTTGATAAAGGAGCTAAAAGCATCAATGGAGGAAGGATTGCATCTTCAACAAATGGTTCTGGGAAAACAGGAAATCCATATGTAACAAAATGAAACTGAATCCCTTTCTCTTGCATGCACAAAAGTTCACTCAAAATGGATCAAGGACCTTGATATCAAATCAGAGACATGGCGTCTGATAGAAGAAAAAGTTGGCTACGATCTACATACTGTGGGGTCGGGCTTCAAATTCCTCAATAGGACATCCATAGCACAAGAGTTAATAACTAGAATCAACACATGGGACTTACTCAAAGTAAAAAGTTGTTTCTCAGCAAAAGAAACAATAAGAGAGGTCAATAGGGAGCCTAAATTCTGGGAACAAATCTTTACTCCTCACACTTCAGATAGAGCCCTAATATCCAGAGTATACAAAGAACTCAAAAAATTAAACAATAAGATAACAAATAACCCAATCAACAAATGGGCCGAGGACCTCAACAGACATCTCAGAGGAGGACATATAATCAACAAGTACATGAAAAAATGCTCACCATCTCCAGTAGTCAGAGAAAGGTGAATCAAAACCACCCTAAGATACCATCTCACTCCAGTAAGATTGGCAGCCATTATGAAGTCAAACAACAAGTGTTAGTGAGAATGTGGGGAAACAGGTACACTTGTACATTGCTGGTGGGACTGCAAATTGGTGCATCCAATTTGGAAAGCAGTATGGAGATTTCTTGGAAAGCTGGGAATGAAACCACCATTTGACCCAGCTATTCCCCTTCTCGGTCAATTCCCTAAAGACCTAAAAAGAGCATGCTGCAGGGACACTGCTACATCGATGTACATAGCAGCACAATTCACAATAGCAAGACTGTGAAACCAACCTATATGCCCTTCAATAGATGAATGGATAAAAAAAATGTGGCATTTATACAGAATGGAGTATTGCTCTGCATTAAAAAATGACAAAAGTCATAGATTTGAAGGGAAATGGATGGCGCTAGAGCAGATTATGCTAAATGAAGCTACCCAATTCCTTAAAAACAAATGCCAAATGTCTTCTTTGATATATGGAGATTAACTAAGAACAGAATAGGTATGAAGAGGATGAGAAGAAGATTAACATTAAAACAGGCATGAGAGGTGGGGGGGAAAGGGAGAGAGAAGGGATATTGCATGGAAATGGAAGGAGACCCTCAGGGTTATACAAAATTACATACAAGAGGAAGAGAGAAGAAAGGGAAAAATAATACATGGGGAGAAATTTATTAAGGTAGAGGGGGTAGAGAGAGAAGATGGTAGGAGAGGTTAGGGGAGGGGGGATAGTAGAGGATAGGTAAGGCAGCAGAATACAACAGACACTAGTATGGCAATATGTGAATCAATGCATGTGTAACTGATGTGATTCTGCAATCTGTATACGGGGTACAAATGGGAGTTCATAACCCACTTGAATCAAAGTGACAAATATGATGTATCAAGAACTATGTAATGTTTTGAACAAGCATAAATAAAAATTTAAAAAAAAAAGAAAACTAACTTCGGTGAATGATGCACACGAATCCTAATATTTGTACAGTAACTGACCCAGTTTAACATCAATGCAAGTAGATTCCTATGGCACATGATGTGTATTTTGACGTTCATTTTTATTCAACACTGGTACATACTATTTCATCCGTTTATGCACATCACAGGATATATATTTCATCCACAATTTAGCAAATTTATAGGCATTTGTTTCACTTTCAATCACTTCCTGCTTCAGAACACATGGATTCCTCCATATTTCTTGATTGGTAATTTCATGAGACTTCTTTCCAAACACATTATTTTCGATCCATAATCACTTTTGAAGCAAAACTCACACACACTTCATGATAAAAAATAACCCTAAGATTACAATTAGATATATAACTGGTTGGAATTAATGATTGTATGTCAATATATGATTTCTTATATATTTTCAGATAACAATTCAATCCATTATTTAAAGTGTAACCAGTTATATTATTTATTTACAGTATGTTCTATTCATGCATTATCTCTATATTCATAGACACAGGGTACACCACTTTGTACCCCCAATACTAATTTATATGTCTTCAAATATTGCTCACAGAAATGGTGTAAAAAATACTCATGTCACATGATCTACATATATATTTTATCACAATAATTTTATGGGCACAAAATGCAAAGGTCACACTTATGATTGTACCAAATCCTAAATGGAAGTTGAATATGGATTACTAAAAACTTCCATTTCCAGTTTGCCTAATGCTTTCAAATGTCATTTCTATTGGTGACTACATATTTGTTTCTTCCTAAAATTATGTATTCAATCTCGATCCTGTTGAAAATGTCTAAACCTATCACTCACTTTACAATTGCCTGATTTTGTAATGTCTCTATTGATATCTTCTTTCCTATATTTCCGCAGTTCATCATTGTGACTGACTCTTCGCATGTGCTGACATTTGCATTCACTGTATAAATGAAACCCTATTGCTAAAGAACATTTGATCCAAATTTTATACTCACTCTTCTTCCTAAACCTACCGACTCTCTTCCTTATCCTACCCACTATCCCAATTTGAGTGGATGTTCTCTTCTACAATCAATCTTCCAAGGTACAAGGTCCTATGCCATTGATTATCAATTTATCTGAGACAACCGTGCAGAACATAATTAAAAGCTAAGTATCCCAATCAAGGGCCTCATTCCCTTCTGGGCTACAAATCTTACCTAGATTTCTGTTTTCATACTTATATTTCACCTCTATAGTTTTATAAATATCACAGGTTCCCAATACCATTATTCATCCATCAGAATGATTCCGAACCTAAATTGAACATGTTATTAACCCTAACCATACACTGTTCCCTCAATCTAACTTTACAAAAGAGAAGGGACAGGGTTCGTCTTGCAATACAGCAATGTAGGGGATCTGCCACCTACTGAGAACCTCAAAGGTCCATGCATATTTGATCCCTGGAGAAGATGTAGGCAGCTATGAAAGACCTGAAAGACCAAAAGTCATCTTCTATGGCAAACAACCTGTTCAGGATGAAGGGTTGTGTCTGAGTAAGCCTCTCTCTTCTTAATGTAGAGAAGATGGACCAAACCAGGCCTATGAGGAGAGCTGTTCCCGCAAACTGGTGTGGCCAATTTGGAAAGCAGTATGGAGATTCCTGGGAAAGCTTGGAATGGAACCACAATTTGACCCAGCTATTGCCCTTCTCGGACTATTTCCTGAAGACCTTAAAATAGTGTATACCTCTGGGATACTGCCACATCGATGTTCTTAGCAGTACAATTCACAATTGCTGCACTGTGGGCCCAACCTAGATGCCCTTCAATAGATGAATGTATAACAAAAATGTGGCATTTATACACCATGGAGTATTACGCAGCACTAAAATATGACAAAATCATGGAATTTTAAGGGAAATGGATGGTAATAGAGCAGATTATGCTTAGTGAAACTAGCCAATCCCTAAAAAACAAATACCAAATGTCTTCTTGGATATGATGAGAGCAACTAAGAACAGAGCAGGGACGAAGAGCAGGAAGAAAAGATTTACATTAACAGAGACATGAGGTGGGAGGGAAAGGGAGAGAAAAGGGAAATTGCATGTTAATGGAGGGAGACCCTCATTGTTATACAAAATTACATATAACAGGTTGTGAAGGGAATGGGAAAATAAACAAGGAGAAAAAATAATTACAGTAGATGGGGTAGAGAGAGAAGATGGGAGGGGAAAAGAGGGGGGATCATAGAGTATAGGAAAGGTAGCAGAATGCAACAGTAACCAGTAGGGCATTATATAAAAATGTGGATATGTAACCAATGTGATTCTGCAATCTTTATTTGGGGTAAAAATGGGAGTTCATAACCCACTTGAATCTAATGTATGAAATATGATATGTCAAGAGCTTTGTAACGTTTTGAACAACCAAAAAAAGAAAAAAAGTAGCCATGTATATGCCAATCGAAAATCATCATGATATATATATATATATATATATAATCCACAGATGCAAAAATATTCATTTTACTGAACATGGATTTATGTATAATGTTATTGAACTAGGAAGCTCACCCATAGGTTGAATTTTCAGTTCAAACAGCGTTTAGGAGTAGTGATCTCTTCTCACAATTTGTATCTGCCAATTCAGCCACCTCACAAGTATGTACGTGTGATACCAGGTAGGATTCTCTATGTGCATATAAAAATACGTGTGCTACAGAGAAAGGGAGACAGGATTCCCATATTTATTAACTTTAAAAACACATGTAGAATTATTTCAACAAAAAATTGACTAGATTTATAGCTCCTATACTATATAATGCAAAAGGCAATTCCAACTACACACCATGCCTCCTCTGAACGGCTTGTATTTCTATTCTGCTTGGGTTATGTTTCACCATCATATTAGGATTATTAGTCAGAGTCTAGTAGGGTATGGGTTAGTGTCAGGAATTCAGTATTTCAAATGAAAAATTGGAAAATGAATCCAATGTGTATGCAAATATGTGATATACAATAATCTTCCCACTCTCATCCAGAACAATGCTTTGACATTACCTTTGCCCCAAGTAAGACACAATTAGAGGATAAGAGTTAGAAATTCTGTGAATACTTATCTGGAATGTAAAATGATCAGGAGTTCACAACCTTGGAGGTGGTAGAGGAGTTTCCAAAAGGAAGGGACAGGGGTGATCACTCAATCTGATCTTTCATTAATATTGGGAGCCATCTTGCCTTAAAGCCATGGAAAGATAATTTTTGCTTTACTATAAATTACTGCAAATTCTGAACCTGCTTGGAATGCCTGCCCATGCCTTGAACTCACCCATGCCTGTCTTACTGACCAGATCACAGCCCTCTCTGAAACCTTACTGACACCTCATAAATATTGGCCTTCCCTGGCCAGACAACGACCCTCTCTGAGGCTCTAATGGTCCTCATAATTTCTGATGCTGGGGCCAGCAAATAAAAAATGTTAACTACAGTTAGTGTGATACTTGTCAAAGTTCTGTTTTCTGATACTCCCTTTTTGTGTAACTTTTTGGGCTATAAAGCTGGGGTGTAGGAAAGGTGGGGATGCTGTCTTTTTCCCGCCGTTTTGAGAAGGAGAGTCAGCCTAGCCGGTTGAACTAATAAGCTTGCCTTAATTTGATTTTAATTGGAGTCAGTGGTCTTTTCTTGCATCCTGGTCTAACATTTTGGAGTTCCCCAGCGAGATGACGTGACCAGATCACAAGACCAGACTGCTGGAAATTCTGACGCTGGCCTTTCCTCCAGGGCTCAGGGCTGGAGAACCAAGTTCCAAAGCCATGGAGTGAGCCTTCGGTCCAGGGAGCACTGCAGTGAACCATCACACTAAAACTATTAGCAAGCACCTGGTGGAGGAGGCCTCCATTGGTAGGTGGTGCCTTTATAACATCTGATATCTGGTTAAGGGAGATGTCTTCTGATTACAGAGAGGTGGCCTGGGGAGGCTCACATGTACTCCTGTCCAGGACAGTAACAAGAATTGTTCTGTCCTCTGTTCTGTTCTGTATGGAATTTCTCTGAAAGGGTAGAAAGGTGCAGCCGGGCACGCAGGAGCTCCTATCCCGGAGCTTCAGCAAGACATTTCATTGCTCCTCAGTTTTTCTGTATCTTCACCAGGTTTCTGTTTCTTTGTGTTTTGTTTTGTGTTCTATATGTTTTTTGTTTGTTTGTTTTTGTGCATTTTGTTGTTTGATTTCTGTGGTAAAAACTTAAGGATATTGGACGTAAAAATGGGTAATAAAGCAAGTAAGCCTTACACCCTTTGGACTGTGTTCTAAAAAACTGTGATGAAATTTACCCCCCTTTGTTAATCAGGATGAGAAAAGCCCCTAGCTGGCAGCCTGGAACTCACCCACTGCAGAGGGCAATGCCTGCTGGCCACCAAGGAACAGAGTATCTCCCAGGTTAACAATGGAAACTCCTTTAAAACCCCTTGTTGCTCCAGTTCAAGAGAGTAACAACCTTTGGGCAGAGTCCCCTGTGTTTCTGCTTTGTTAGCAAAGCAGCAAACCTCCCTTTTTATTTTTCTCAAACCCTGTTCTCATTATTAAATAGGTATTAATTCGCTTCAAGGTCAGAAACCGAAATTTAAGTTACAAATTTTGATAACCCCCCGACCCTGGAACTTTTTGAGAGCTGACTACTGAAATGTTAGGAGATGGAGCGAGATTGGGGTGGAACCAAACCAGAGGAGCTAGTCCCATAAGTAAAAGGAGGGACTGAGGGACTCCCAGCATCTACCAAAGCCCTGCTGCTTCAAGGAATTCCTTCCTTCGTTCCCTGCACTGTAAGGATTATGCCACCTCTGTCTTCTTAAAAAAAAGAAAAAGAAAAAGGGGACACTAAATGCAGTAAAGTCACCATGGAAACCCTTGATATTACATTTCAGGTTGCCCTCTGTGAAAACATCTGATCCCCTTGTGAGGACATCTATCCTGCCACTGCTGTAGGAAATTTTTCTCTTATCTGCTCTGTTTTTAAGGCTTCTGTCTGTCAGCCATAGTCTGGACCTCCTTTCTGTCTGTCTTGTGTCTTTGTTTCTGGGCCTTTAAGACATGTGCAATAATGTGCTGATATTATAAATTGTTTCTTGGGAATGATATTAGTTCAATGTGTGTCTAAATGATGATGTTTTATTGTAACAATCTGGTATCTGGATGGGTTTTTGTAGCATTGCTCAATCTTGCAGTTAAAAGTCGGGTTTAGGTAATTGTTTAGTTTATGATTTCAGATAATTCATGCCAGATAACTTAAATACTTAGGATGGAAAACTAAAGCACTCTACTTCCAAGTTGGCAAGTAACTTCCCAAACATTCAGTTTTATTTGTCACTAATTTTGAATTGGGTAGACTGAGAAAATATCACAGTGTGTACCAGTGCATTAATTTGGACAAGGATAGTAAATCATAGTATGGTATCTGTTGACAAAACAAGATGTAAAGATATAAAATTTTGTGAATTTCATCTTAAAATTGTATCATAATTTTCAACATCCGAACCTCAAAATTATGGTTAAAATGCCTTAGGCCTGAGGTGTCTGCTCAGAATAGCAGTTTTTCCCTGCTCCTTTCAGACCTCAGCCAGGACTTTTGTTGAAATGCAAATGAAAGAAGCCTGCAAGCTCAGTAGGAGACTGATCTGAGGCCTAAGGCAGGAAAAAAGGTAAATTGTATGGTATTTATTAATTACTGGGCAGTCATTTTTTCTAGGACTCTTATTTTTTTCCTTAGATTCTGTATTCTTTTTTTGAGCTCATGAATTTGATCCTACAGACCTAGGTTAATGTTATTCTGATCAGCTCTATCTTTGACCAACAGTGGAGTTTTTGAAACATTGCAATGGAGATTTCAACTGCAAAAAGCTACAAGGCCTTTACTATTATTATGTGTGCACACTTTTGTTATGTGTTGTATGTCTATATATACATATATCCCTATATCATATATATGTTATACAAATTAACACATATAAGGAGCACTCATAAAAAAAGCACTCATAAAAACAAATTTTAAAACGTGGATCCAAAGATCTTTAATTCAAGTGATTTAATTGGTAAAATTTAAATTGGATAAACAGATAAAAATAAATGTCTTTAAATTTAACCTTACAAGTTTTTCTAGGTGTTCAAAAATCTAATAAAATATTAATGCCGACAAAAGGTCTAATATGCCTTGGTTCTAGGACTTTTTCTTCAACAAAAAATGGTACACTGTTCAATACATTTGTCTAATATTTTGATAAATAAGTAAAGTAAATTTGATATGGGATTACTCATTCATGAGTACTTTTGTTAGATATCTGATTGATTTACTAAGGTCTGTATAAGTTTGTCCTAAAGTCTGTATAAGATTGTAAAAATCAGTCATGTGTTAAAGAGACAAAAATTTCTTAAAACATAAGTTTACCCATAACATTGTGGTTATTAAGTTTTATTTTTCTAGAGCAAGCAACCATAAAAATTAAACAACTGATTAAATAAGAACTGTTATTTTAGAGCACTGTACTGCCATTTCTTTAAAAGCTAAACTTGGTTAATGTAGAAAAATCAATGCAATTGTGATGCTATTAATGTGCTCATATCTTCCAGGTATACAAGTCTGTAAGGTAGGAACTTTAAAAGAGCATTATATCAAGCTGGTGTTCTGAAGTTGTATGGTAAATATATATATATGGATTTATTTACCTGTTGTCAATAAGATATGTAAACTTTTATGTTACTTTTTATATTGGGGAACAATTTAAATGTATTTTAAGTTAATGAGAGCCTAATCTATGTAAAGGTTAAAAACTTTCAGCCTTTTTTTAATTCATGTTTTAAATGCTATATCATATGGTGTTAGCTAATGTTCATGTGACCTCAAACAATTTATGTAAACTATGTAAAATGATATTTAAAAAACAAAGATTAGCTTTAGAATTAAAACACTTAAGATTAATAAAGAGCCCTTCCTTACCTGAGATAAGGCTCTGTGTCCCATCTTATTATGTGAGAATGACTACGAAAGCAGTAGGTCAGATGATATTTCATTTAAAGATATTTTCAAAAGTTTTTTTTTTTCCTGTCAACATTACTAGCATCTCAAACAGAGGATATAATGTATAACTCAGCCAAAAATTTTAGGGTAGCTATTGCACGAACTAAGTTTGTTTACTGTTGTTAATTTTATTTTGTAATTTCCTTATGGGTGATATAAAGATTCCCTGTTAGTGTTTTACAGAAGTGTTGCTTTAAGAACACAACATTGGTTAATTTAAGATAATTAGCCATCACCTACAAGACAGACAGAATAATACAGATCCCAAATAATAAAAAGATAAATAATTTTAAATTATAGACATTAAAGCCCAGTACTCTTAATATAAGTCTGTTAAAATTTATTTGATGGATGTTTAAGATTAGGATTTAAAATTAAAGTTATATGAAAAGGGACAAGAAAACCAATATTTGGCTCTTGCCCTCTGAGTCAGTCTGTATCCAGGGAACAGCGGACTTCTCTAAAGAGCTTTGCAACTCTGAACCACATAACTTCCTGATCAGGGAGATTAATGAGACCACTGGAGAACAGAAAGCCAATCAGTGCATTTGCTACGAAGAGGAGAGTCATCAGAGAAGGGAGACATCCCTGATGCTTCCGAGGGAAGCCACATGGTCAAACAAGACCTGGACCCACCTAGCGCAAATGGCACTAGCAGAACTGAGAAGCTGCTCTCAAGTTTCCCCAGGAATGACTCCCATAAAAGCTCAGCTGACTTTTCACAATAGATAGAAACAAAAGTCAGTTTGACTGCTTCATCTTAAACACTTAGAAAAGACAGTTAAAAACAAATTACAGCCATTCCTGGGCATTTTATATAATAATAGTAATAATAATATTTTAAGGTATACACTTTATGTTAGCCTCCCAAAATAAGTAAGACTAAAGGCTACAAAGAAGGATTCTCAGACAGGAATGCCTGATAACTATAAAAAGAGGCTATCAAGATTATCTGCCAGAGGCAGAAGTTTTTAGTTTAAGGCCTACAGATATTCTTAACCTAAACACATAGTCTTGGTATTTGTTAGTATGATTATGCAGCAATGAGTAAGAGAATTAAAGGTTTCTCTATTAGACACAGAGGTCATACTAGTAAAAGTATTTTGCAAGATCAGTTGACATTAAATTATTAAACTGAATCTTATGGGGAGGGACAAATGTAACACTAAAAGTTAAATATTAAGTTGACAGTCCTGATAACTGGGAATATTTAAGACTGGTGAGGAAACTTCTATACAGTGACATGTTCCAGCTGCTGCAACATTTATTAAGTACTCATTTTTTTTTGTTTCTCTCATAGAAGAACCCATCCCCAGATGACTTTACTACCTGTTCTTCCCAATCCAGACTTCAAACCTAACTGACTTCTAAAAGGCGACTAATGTCCCTCAGGCGGTGCCCCCTCATGTCACCCTCTCTCAGCTCAGAAGAAGTCTAAATGAGTGACGCCTCTCTTCTTACAACAATGGAGACAAAAATAAATAGAATATCAATATAAGTAATTAATTAAGTCAGGTAAAATCAGGGAGACGTGTTTTTGGGTGAGTTCAAAAAATCGGGAGACTATTACCTGAGGGATTAAAATTCCCACAGTGCTCTTCCTACCCAATCAAATATATGAAAGGAACACATTAGAAAAGGGGGGAATGATTGACCCAACCTTATCTTTTATTAAAATTGGGAGCCATCTTGCCACAAAGCCGTGAAAAGATAATTTTGGCTTAACTATAAATTACAGCAATATCTGAACCTGCTTGGAATGCCTGCCCGTGCCTTGAACTCACCCATGCCTGGCTATCTGACCAGATAACAGCCCTCTCTGAAACTTTGTTGACACCTCATAAATATTGGCCTTCCCTGGCCAGTCGACACTCTCTGAGGCTCTAATGGTCCTCATAAATTCTGATGTTGGGGCCAGCAAACAAAAATGTAAACTACCATTAGTGTGATGCTTGTCAGAATTCTGTTATTTTTAACCCCACTTTTGTGTAACTTTCTGGACTATAAAGCTGGGCTGCTCTTCTGTTCCCAACGTTTTGGGAGGGAGAGGCAGCCAGGGTGGTGGAAATAATAAGCTTGCTTTAATCTGATTTTAATTGGAGTCAGTGGTCTTTTCTTGCGACCTGGTCTAAAAGGTAAACACTACACAAACCTGGAGCTCTGCGGACTAAAGACTTCTTGAGAAAATGCCTTTGACGATGCGCACTCGACATATATGTTGTTGTCAGAAGCTTTAGCTTCCATTCAAATGAGACCATCAAAGCTGGGTCTACATCTATGAGACCTGGAAAACATTGTTTCAATTTTTTCAAAGAACATGAGGCAGCAGTGCTGACTTCTCTCTGTAGGTAAACTGTGGCCACTGAAAGCTAAGTGTCTCCGCATGTGGATTGTGAAGCCATTTGGTCATCCTCCAATTTTCATGGTGTTTCTTTCTACTGCACTGGGAGTTTGGTATTTGCTTCATGAAATACAATGAGTTCAACTGGTACACAGTGCTGGAGGGAGTCCTGTCACGTGTGGTGGGTCAGGGTCTGCAGGAGAATGCACCAACCAGGCTTCTATCCCACATAGCTTGACCCTTTGACCATAGCAACCTGATTCTGAACATTGCCCTGAAACGTCTCCATATAACAAAATGCCTTTTATGGAGAGGTTTCAGACATATAAGTGATTCCTGTCTGTAACATGTCAGCCACAAGTCATTTGGATGTCAATGGCAGAATCACATGTCCCGACCACAGATGTTTTATCACACACCTGCACACAACAGCTTTTGGCCCACTACTCAGCAGGCCCCAACATACTGGCATCTCTGTTCTACACCATTTTCATAAAACCCAGTCAATCAAGGCACTGTCTGGTACACTCAGGATCAGCAACTGTACATCCAAAGGTTCTCCAGTGGCAGGTGGCCATGGGAAGTTCAAAAATTTCATGGTATTTATCTAGCCATTTTCAAAGATGAAGTTGGAGAAACTGTGGGTTTCAATTCATTAAGGAACCATTAAATTTAGAGGAAGCACATTTCAATGAATAATCTAGAGAACTCTCACAGGCAAGGGTTCCCAAAGACTGGCCAAAAGGTCACATGAAGCCAGCCCCATTGAGGTCTACAATGTAAGGTCCATGTGTGTTTTGACTCTCAACTATGGCTTCCAAGTCTTTCAGAATAAAATCATGTGATATCCTGGCTGAGATTCCCAGTGCTCTGTGGAAAGCCACTCTGGGCTTAGATCTCAGTGTCCAAGGGCGACTCTCATGTGTGGCCTCCTAAAATCCCAACACAATTCATGGCAATACTTCTCTGAAGTCAGTTCCTTAACGCATTCTCTAAGAAGAATCACACCAGAGTTCAAGCCCAGGTGGACCCAGGCATCTCTTACAACCACCACACAATTGACCACAATTAAAACTAAAACACTCCCACATGCTCCTCATCTTCTTCCACATAGACATTCATCATAAACTCTGGCTGGAGGTTTCCATGAAGGGCACAGCCCAATACACTGTTCAAAATAAGCACCCTTGTCCCTCATTTGCCTAAAGTCAGGGTGGCCTGGACACCCTTGCTGTGAACCAAGAGTGATCAAATAGGCCTGCCCTATATCTGATCTGCTTCTCCAATTTGAGGACTAATGACTGTCTGGTATAGATTCTTTATGTGAATTGGTATCATAGAAAACCCAAGCCCCTATCGGCTAGCCTCTGCAGGGATTTGAAGAAATGATTTGACCCAAATGATCCCTATTCTCACTTGATTTAGCTCAGGAAGCTTACAGAGGAAAGTGAGAGACTTCATCCACAATGACTGCTCTTTTGGCCATTTTGGTTTTGGATGCACACTTGGAAACTTTCTTTAGATCGATCAGGTGCTGAGAATCTAAGCCACTGTCACCACACCGGGCCAAGTGGCTGTTCCAGACACATCCCTTTTCAAAGCAATTAAGCAAAGAGCCACAGGTGATGCCCATTCATTTCCATTTGAAAACTGTTTTCTTCAGGCTTCACAAAGGGTTGGCCTGAGGCAAAGACCTTCCTGACATTCAGGGTAATAGAAACATAAGTAAGCAAATGGCCCAAAGCAGGGTTTCTCCACTGAGACTTTACTGGTCACACTGATATCTGAGTTTTCTGAGATGCTCCCATTCCCTTCAGCTATGCAGTACATGGCCATGTAACAGAGCTTGGACGTGGTAGATATCTTGGAAACAAAACCATGAGGATACTCTGGAGAGTGGCCAGTATTCAGGAAGAAAAGAGGAACTTAGGAAGATAGTAGCTGTTCACCTTCCATTAGGCAAGCCGCACTCCATTCTTAAATTGGGTGAGAAGAATGCTGGGGAGCTTTATACTAGACAGGACACAACTATTGATGCATTCGCATTTCAAATGTCTACAACCACGGATACAGTGGGATACACAGACATAGAAACACTCGTGTTGTCAAACTACTTTCTAGAAACTTTCCAGTCCAAACCTACATGAGACAAAACCACAATCTCACACCGACACCCACAACAGCACCTCCTTCCCCCAAGTATGACTGTGACTATCCTGAGTGTCCTCTGACTGGTGGGCCATACTATGTTCCCACGAAATGGCCTGTCCTATCTCAGATCTGGTCTTCTTTGCAAACTTTTTGAAGTTGTCATGAGCCATGGTTGAGCCACTACCTGCTTTCTCAGAAAAAGCCGCTCTTCAGAGCTCTCCTGAAATTTGGCCATCATCACATAAGTAGGTACCAAGAAACACTGACTCTGTCTTTGGTAAATTCAAACAATTGAGACCACTGAGACTGAAACTAAGACTTGCTCTGGGTGCATGGCTTCCTGGATACCAAGTTCAGAGAGTTCCATCACCAAGGAAGTGTTGTAGGTCACTTCCTTCAGGAACTGAATGAGGTCACTGCGATGGAAAACCACTTTGTCCTAACAGTTGCTTCCAATGGTCCCATGAGATGGAGGCTGCCCCTACTTCCTGTGACACTTTCACAAGTTAGAATGGTATATCAACCATAGGCATCCGGGAACAGCTCTGTACACAGGCCTGGTTTGGTCCATTTAATCTACATTAAGAAGAGAGAGGCTGATTCAGACACATTCCTTCATTCTGACCAGGTTGTTTGACATGGAAGTTGACATGGATTTGACTTTTGCTCTCTCAGGTCCTTCATAGGTAAAAAGGTCGGTCAAAAGTCGGAGGAAAAGTCCACCAAGAGACTGTCTCATGCCACAGCAAAGGGTTTATTGGGCGTCCAGCATGCTGGGGCTCAGAGCTAACTTCAGAGGAGCAAAGAACAAAGAGCCCCAAGAACAACTTGAGCAGAGTTTATTTACATTCTTTAGAGAGGGCAGGGACTTTGCATACATCATAGCCTCCTTTAGCAAATCAACATACCACGGGAAAATCAAATAACAACCCAAAAACATGATTAGCACATTCATTGGCAGGAAGAGGTCGGACAGGGGGTGATTGGTTAGCCCTGAGAAGGGGTATACGTTTAAACTGATTGGTTGAAGCCCTGAGATGTATACGTGATTAGCTGCACGGTTTCTGGGAAGGGGTTGTTTAGTAACTAGGTGGTCAGGGAAGATTTCAACACACATCTAATTGGCAGTTCTGGGAATTGTCTTAACTGCCACAGGAATTTCAGGTTCTGAGTGCAGCTTGGAAACTTTACAAAACCTGGTTCTTTATGTTTCAATTTTAATTTCTTTTATTCTTTCATTTCCCACTCCTTTTTCTTACTACATTTAATCTTAAAAGTAATGAATCATAATTATTGCGGGGTCTCACACTCTATTTCTGCCAGTGGAGCGTATTTCTGTCGGATTACCATGAGTTTTTCCTGCCCAATTTGAGCCTGGAGAAAGGAAACTAAGCGGTTAAGCAAACAAGGTCCCACAGTTAGCAACACCATAAGGATGATCAGGGGTCAAGCTAAGCCTGATAGGAGTGTAGTTAACGAGGGGGACTGGGTAAACCATGACTCAAACCACCCTTGTTGAATCTCCCTTTCTCTCTGGCGCTCTTCAAGGCATTTTCTCAATTTACTCATGGATTCTCTTACAACTCCATTATGGTCAGCATAAAAACAACATTCTTCTCTCAGTGCAGCACAGAGGCCCTGCTCCCTCATGAAGAGGAGGTCTAATCCTCGCCTGTTCTGTAAAACTACTTCAGAGAGAGAGTTTAAGGATTCCTACAGCACTGTGATGGAGGTCTCTAATGTCTTTCAGTCTTGATCTATTGCTGTTTCTAATCAGGCCATTTGTTGTGACCCATGGATGATAGCAGCTGTTCCCGTACCCACTCCTGCAGCAGCTCCTATCCTCAATAGGGTAGCTAGAGTAAGGGACACTGGATGACAGCAAAATCAGGTTGTTTGTCCCCCTAGTAGACCTTAAAATGATTCTGCATCATAATAAAGAACCCTGGGGAGTATCTGCACCATTACACAATAATTTACAAAGCTGTCAAATACATGGGTTGAAATGCAAGTAGTTCTGACTGTGTGGAGTTCAGTACAATTAAGGTTCCTTTAATTAGTTCCCAGGGGCAGGAGTCAACTGTACTCTGGACTGGGGAAGTAGGCAAAGATGGAAACTGGGAAGTATGAGATGGTAGAGGGGTTCTGGTAGATCTAGGCATGGGAGGTTTTGGAGGCTTAATTCCTGGCTTGAGGGGATTGGGCCCTATTGCTGTGGGATTTTCCTCCTTTTTAAGCAGGATGGTGAACCAGTGACCAACGTCATAACGAGGGCCATAAATATAGAATCGCATTTCCCACGTATTTTCCATAGACCATGTTGTTCTGAGGTAGCCCCTTCCTTTGGAAGTGAAAGTTATATTGAGGGGGTAACATAGACTATTCTTTCCACAGCGAGTTTTTGACACAACTTGGCTAGCGGCACATTTCTTGGGATCAATCCAGGTGTCATTTTTTCCAACCTGAATGATACTGTCTGGGGAGTTTGGGTTCAACCATGTAGCTCCCGTTTGTTCACAACCCCAAGATCTAAAATAAATGTCACTGGGTCCTCCACAGGTTTGGGCCTGTTTGCGACTTCAGAAATCAGCTGGGCACACATAAAAATCAAGACTGGCTAGTTTACACCTGAGCTGGGAAAGATGATATCCATAATTCATGGGGTAAGGTGGTCTATGTTGCCCTGGTTTGGGTTTGAGTGGGATCTGTATGGAGTCCTCTATGTCAGGGAGATCCTAGTCAGAGAGGCCTATGGCAAGCTGACAAATGTCCAGGTAGAGAGATGCCCTCCAAGTCCATAAGAGGGCTGTATGTGAAATAGACCACACTACTTGCCCAGTAGGATTTATAGCTGCCATTGTTGCTGAACAGGCTGATGGTGATTAGGACTGCTGGTGGTCAGGGGAAGAATCCATAGCCCTACCCACACGACGGACACGCAACTTGAGAGTGTTACCAGTCTGTTCCAGTTTCCAGCCGGATGCTGGACAAGGTGCAGGCTTGAGATGGGTGGCACGGATCCAGGAAGTGATTCCATCCACTTTCACCACTGTAGGTGTTATAAGCAGCACCTGGTATGGTCCTTTCCAGCGGCGATCCAGGGATGATACCTGATGCCGTCTCACATAGACGAAGACCCCCACTTGATATCGATGTGGGGTTCCCTCATCTCCAGGCTCATAAGCAGTGGCCAACTGTTTCCACAGGTATTGCTGGGTGCTGTGTTTGTTCATGGGCTTTAAGTCTGTCAAGCAAGGGGGTGTGAAAGGAATAATTAAGTCTCAGAGTTGGGGTTAGGTCCCTTACTGGAGGAGGGGCACCATAGAGAATTTCATAAGTGGTGAGTTTACACAAAGAGGAAGAGGGTGTACTTCTTGCACGAAACAGTGCTTAAGGTAGGAGCATAGTCCAATTTTTTATGCCGGTCTCCAAGCTTAATTTCTTTAAAGTCTCTTTGATGGTTCTAATCATCCTTTCTACCTGTCCTGAGCTCTGGGGTCTATAAGCACAATGTAACTTCCAATTAATCTTCAGGGTCCTGGTGAATCCCTGACTTACCTGGGCAACGAATGCTGGTCCATTATTGGACCCTATTACCTTAGGCAGGCCGAACCTTGGAAAAATGTCTTCTAGAATCTTTTTGAGCACCATCTGAGCCGTTTCTTTCTTCATGGGGAAGGCTTCAACCAATCATGAAAGAGTATCTACAAAGACTAGGGGATATTTAAGTCCATACCTTCCTGGCTTAATTTCAGGAAAAGTCCACTTCCCAGAATTGTCCTGGTCTGGTTCCTCGTAAGCGCTTCCCTGCAGGAAGCTTGCATGGGTAAGCATTAACTAATTGGCAGACTTGACAAGCTCTAGTCACCTGCTAAGCTATTTCTTTCCTCTGTGAGTCAGTCATTAATAAATCCTTTCTTCGGTCCTTTAAGAGAGCCTATAACTTCTTTGAACTTAAGTGGGTGAGCTAGTGTACGTCTTTGACATAAAGGTGGGCTTTTTGAAATTTTAAACTTGGCTCTGTAGGGTCCCAGAGTTCTGTATCTGTCTCCTCACATGATAAGTTGCCTGAATGTTCCAGTGTGGCCAAGTCTCCTGAATGTTGATCCCCCTGGTGTGGAAAAAGTTAACAGAGTCACTCCGTTTAGGGCTGCCAATTAAGCTTCCTCATCTGCCCTTCTGTTTTTAACTGCGACGAGGTCGTTTCCCTTCTGGTGCCCTGGACAGTGCACTATAGCTAGTTCCTTAGTGCCCTGCCCTGCTGAGAGAAGGTGGAGAATCTCAACTTTGTTCTTTATTTTTTTTCCCAGTGGAGGTTAATATCCCCCTTTGCTGGTAAATAGCCCTGTGCACATTAGCATTGCCAAATGCATAGCGGCTATCAGTGTAATGGTGGCCCTTTTGCCTGTTGCTAGTTCCAATGCTTTCGTAAGGGCAATCAGTTCTGCCTTTTGGACTTATGTCTCTTCTGGGAGACCAGAGGATCAGATGACATTAGTTTTGCTTACTACTGCTGCTCCAGCCCGCCACATACCATCTTGGAGGAAGCTGCTCTCTTTCGTAAACCATACGACTTCAGCGTGAGGCAGTGGCTGGATTTTTCAAGTCTCGTCCTATACTGGTTTCCTCTGACAGTATGTGTTGACACTCATGAGCGACAGGTCCTGATGATTCTTCTGGCAGCCAGGTTGAGTGGAGCAGAAGGTCCAAGAGTTATTCTGTCTTTGCTAATCCAGAGGCTCTGGTAGTGGTTTATTCTGGAGTTTGATAGCTACCTCTCTGGAGGTTGACAGATGATGCTCTCCAGGGCATGGGGGGCTATCATGGATAGCTTCTGTACCAACGTTCATTAATGAGCATCTTTTATTAGAAGCGCTGCCACTGCTATAGCTCTTAAGCAACGGGACCACCCAGTAGCCACTGGGTCCAGTTTTTTTGATAAGAATGCTACCGACCTTTTCCAAAGTCCCAAATTCTAAGTGAACACTCCCCGTGCTATTCCTTTCTTTTTCTCGATGTAGAGAGTGAAGGGTTTATCTATATCTGGGAGTGCTAAGGCCGGAGCAGATAGCAGCACTTTTTTTGACATTATCAAAAGCTTGTTGGTGCTCAGGGGTCCATTGGAATTGGGCATTACACTTTATCAGCGGGTATAAAGGGGCAGCCAGAGAGGTGAACCCAGGAATCCATCACCTGCAAAAGGCAGCAGTCCCAAGAAACTCTCTGAGTTGTCTCTTATTAGATGGGGGTGGTATCTGCACAATGGTTTGTTTTCTGTTCTCAGTGAGCCATCATTTGCCACCCCTAAGAGAATAACCCAGGAAGATTACTTCTTGCTGACAAATTTGGGCCTTTTGGCAGAAGCCCTATATCCAAGCCGAGCAAGCTCGGATAATAGTGCTTGGGTCCCAGACTTATAGTTCTCCTTGGTGTCCGCTGCCAGTAGCAGATCATCCACATATTGGAGTAGGGTGACTTCGGGGTGTGCAGTTCTGAAGTCGTTTATGTCCCTGTGGAGGGCTTCATCAAAGAGAGTGTGGGGGGGTTTGAACCCCTGTGGGAGTCTAGTCTAGGTTAGTTGGCCAGATGTTCCAGTTTCTGGGTCTATCCACTCGAAAGCAAACAGCAACTGACTGTCCTTATGTAGAGGCAAGCAGAAGTAAGCATCTTTTAAGTCCAGCACAGTGTACCATTCCCGCTCCAGATTCAGAGTGCTAAGCAAATTATATGGATTGGGTACTGTGGGGTGAATGTCCTGCACTCTGTTGTTGATCTCTCTTAGGTCTTGAACAGGACTGTAGTCCCTAGTTCCTGGCCTTCTTACTGGTAGCAGGGGGGTATTCCAGGCTGATTGACAGGGCCTTAGGACCCCAATGGCCAATTATTTCTGAATATGGGGACTTATCCCATCCTTAGCTTCTTTGCTTAGAGGATATTGTTTAACACTGATTGGAGAGGCCGAGGCTTTTAATTCTACTACTATTGGAGGTTGTTTTACGACTAGACCTAACCCAGCAGTTTCTGCCCAGGCATTAGGATAATCTTTTATCCATTTCTGTTGTAGTTTGCCTCTTTGATCAGTCCTAGGGGGCACGAAGTGTTGATGTTCATCTTCTACAGACATAGTCAATTCTCTGACTATGGGAGTTTTTACTGAAGGCTTTAGAACATCCACTTGGGGACCATCAGGGTTAAAAGTTACTCTATCCCCGAGTTTGGTAAGCAGATCCCTGTGCATCAATGGGGCTGGGAATTCTTGGATTACTAGGAAAGAGTGGTGGACTTTTCATTTTCCTACTTCCATAATCCTCTTAGTTGTCCAAGCCCGATATGTAGTGCCATTAGCCCCTTGAACTAGGGACCATTTATTTGATATGGGGCCCAGTGAAGCCTTAAGGGCTGAGTATACTGCTCCTGTATCCACTTCAAAGTTCACTGGAGTCCCCTCCACTTCAAATGTTACCCTGAGCTTGGGGAGGGGATCCGAGCCCTGACATTCCAAGTCCTCTTCTAGAGTCAGCATGGCGGGCTTCCGTGGCTTCTTCTTTTTGGGGCACTCTTTGACTCAGTGTTCTTTTTCTCTACAGTAGGTACATTGATCTGAGGCCAGGGACAGCCTTTGGCGTGGGCCCAAGTATCCCATTCTGACTCCCTGCTTTTTAATTTCTGGCGTATTTGCTGCTGTGAAGAAAACCTTAGCCAATGCTTTTGTCTGCCTTTTGCTCCTTTCATCCTCCTTTTGTTCCCTTTCCTTCTCTCTCCTCTGTTCCCTCTCCTCCTCAGTTTCTCTCTTATAATATACTTATATACTTATACTATATACTTATAATATATCTTATAATATACTATTTCAGCTTCTCTGTCTAAATCTCTTAAGGTCGTATTTTGTAACCCATCTAGACATTGTAACTTTCTCTTAATATCTTGGGCAGCCTGATCAATAAAGGCCATTGTAACAAATGCCTTTTGGTCATCTGCCTGAGGATCAAAAGGAGTATATTTTCTATATGCTTCCTTAATTCTCTCCAGAAACATAGAGGGAGACTCATTAGGCCCTTGGATAATCTCTCTTACATTGGCCAAATTGGTCGGCTCTCTGGCGGCCACTCAGAGACCCGCTATTAGAGCCTGGAGATATGTGGACAGATGCTTCCCACGTTCAAAGGTGTTGGAGTCCCAGTTGGGTCGGTTCATGGGCCCATAGGAATGGAGAGAGAGCATCACAGGGGCTTCTGAGTTTTCTATTATCCGTCGCCGGTGGGTTCCTTTAGGTTGCCCAGCTTCCTTCAGGAGAGGAGGGGTTGCTGCTGCTGCGGGGAAGTCCCCTGGAGGGCTTGGGTCTGGCCCAATTGCCTCTAGCAGTGGAGAGGCTGAGTCAGCGGTGGGAGGATCATCAGGAACTGTGTTGGGGGTTGGGGAGGGAGAGTAGACGATAAGGAGGGGGTGGAGTGTCCAGTCTTGTGACTCAGGGAGAATGGAAGGAAGAGGGAGAGGAGCGGAAAGTTTGAATGATAGGAATGTGGGGGAAGGGGTATATGGCTGTTGATCTGGTGGGCCACGTGGCCCCGGCTGAATGACAATATCTCTGAATTTTCAGATAAGAGGAAAGTGGAAGGATTCTTCTGGGGACATCCGAATTCAAGGATGGGCCATTCTGAAGCACAGAGAGTGTGCCAGGTACAGTGTTTTACTGAAAAAGAAAGATTCTGGGCCCTTGAGTGGACATCAGTCCAATGATCAAGGGTCAGGGACAGAGAAGAGGAAGTGCTGCGTCCCATAATGGGAGTTACTCAAACAGGGACAGTGAAGACACAAACACAACACAGACAAAGACAAACAGTAAACGTTTAACATGAGTCCAACACAAAGATTAGAACTGAGTAACTGGCAATGGGTTAGACAATAAAGACAGACAATAAACTCAACATGAGTTCAGAACAATGACCAAAACTGAGTTACCGGCAAAACCTGATGGGCTGGCAAATCAAATCCTGAACCAAAACATAACCGAGTTGAGGAAACTACTATTCCTTGAATTCCCTAGTCCTCCGGAGTGTCCCTCAGGGACGTGACCTTGGCTCTGTGACACGTCTGTCACCCCATAGGAGAGAGCTAATGCTCTTCACCAACAGCCACTTTGCCACGCCCTAGCCTGAAACCCGAAACCAGAAAGAGGCGCCTTACTTACCCCGAGAGGAGTCCCTTGAGGTCTTCCGTCCACCGCTGCCGGATATCTCACCTGGGGCCTCCAGATGAAAAGGTGCTGCGAACGTCAAAGGAAAAGACAACAAAGAGGCTTTCTCATGCATCAGCAAAGTGTTTATTGGGGGTCCAGAATGCTAGGGCTCAGAGCTCCCTTCAGAGGAGCAAAGAACAAAGAGCCCCGAGAACAACTTGAGCAGCGTTTATATACATTCTTTAGAGAGCTCAGGGACTTTACATACATCATAGCCTCCTTTAGGAAATCATCATGTACCACGGAAAAATCAAGTAACAACTCTAAAACATGATTAACACATTCATTGGTGGGAAAAGTTGGGGCAGGGGTGATTGGTCAACCCTGAGAAGGGGTATACATTTAAACTGATTGGTTGAAGCCCTGAGATGAATACGTGGTGAGATGCACGGCTTCTGGGAAGGGGTTGTTAAGTAACTAGGTGGTCAGGGAAGATTTCAACACACATCTAATGGGCAGTTCCAGGAATTGTCTTAACTGCCACAGGAATTTCAGGTTCTGAGTGCAGCTTGGAAACTTTACAAAACCTGGTTCTTTACATTTCAATTTCAATTTCTTTTATTCTTTCAGAACCTTACAGTGGAAGGTGAGAGACTTCATTCACAATGACTGCTCTTTTGGCTATATTGGTTTTGGATACACACATGGGATCATTTTTTTGATCCGTCTGTTGCTGATAATCTAAGCCACAGCCTCACACAGGGCCAAGAGCCTGATTAAGACACATCTCTTTCCAAAGCAATTACTTCTCTGAGGTCAGTTTCAGAACTCAGTCTCTGAGGAGAATCACACCAGTGTTCAAGACCAGGTGGACCCAGTCATCTCTTCCAACCGCCACACAAATGACCACAATTAAAACTAAAACACTCTCACATGGCACTCATCTTCTTACATATATACACTCATTATACCCTTTGGCTAGAGGTTTCCATGAATGGCGCAGCCCAAGAGAGTGTCCAAAATAAGCTCCCTTGCCCCTCATTTGCCTAACCTCAGGATGGCCTGAACACCCTTCCTGTGAACCAGGATTGATCACATAGTTCTTCCTTTAATACTGCACTGCTTCTCCAATTTGAGGCCTACTGACTGTCAGGTATAGATTCCTTATGTGATTTGGAGTAATTATTAAACCACAGTAACTTTGCAGCGCTTCAAAGAACTCATTTGACCCAAAGGATCCCTATTCTCACTTGGTGGAGGTCAGGAAACTTACAGAGGAAGGTGAGAGACTTCATGCTCAATGACTGATCTTTTTGCCATTTTGGTTTTGAATGCACACATTGGATCTTTCTTTAGATTCATCAGTCGCTGATAATCTAAGCCACAGCCTCAAACAGAGCCACAAGGCTGATTCAGACACATACTTTTCCAAAGCAGTTAAGCAAAGAGCCACAGGTGATGCCCATTCACTTCGATTTTAAAACTGTTTTCTTCAAAATTCACAAAGGGGTGGCCTGAGGCAAAGACCTTCCTGACTTCAGGGTAACAGAACAATAAGTCAGCAAATCCCAATGCAGGGTTTCTCCACTGAGACTTTCTTGGTCACACTGATATCTGAGTTTTATGAGATGCTTACAATTCCCTTCAGCTATCCAGTACATGGCCATGTCACAGAGCTTGGAGGTGGTACATATCTTGGACAAAAAACCATGAGCCTATTCTGGAGAGTGGCCAGAATTCAGAAAGAAAACAGTAACTTAGAAAGATAGTAGGTGTTGCCCATCGAAAAGCAACCAGCAGTCCTTTCCTAAAATGGGCAGGATGAATGCTGGGAAGCTTTCTACTAGACAGGATACATCCATTAATCCATTCTGTTTTCTAATGTGTACAACCAAGGACACAGTGGGATACATAGACAGAAACACACTCGCCTTGTCAAAGGACTTTCTAGAAACAGTCCACTCTAAACCAAACAAACCGCCTTTCCTACCTATTCTCAGAACATGAGATCGAACCACAAACTCACACCCACACTCAAAAAGTCACCTCCTTCCCCCAAGTAAGT
Source organism: Callospermophilus lateralis (assembly GCF_048772815.1). Taxonomy (NCBI): domain Eukaryota; kingdom Metazoa; phylum Chordata; class Mammalia; order Rodentia; family Sciuridae; genus Callospermophilus; species Callospermophilus lateralis. The sequence goes on from NW_027511395.1 coordinate 541,859, forward strand.
CTGTGACTATCCAGAGTGTCCTCTGACTGGTGGGCCATACTACGTTCCCCCAAAATGGCCTGTCCTGTCTCAGGTCTGGTCTCCTTGTCCATCTCTGTGAAGTTGTATGGAGCCTGTGCTGACCACTACCTGCTTTCTCATTAAAGGCCCATCTTCAGAGCTCTACTTGCATTTTGTCATCCTCAAACCATTAGGTACCAAGAGAGACAGACTCTCTCCTTGGTAAATCCAAACAAGTAAGTCCACTGGGAATGGGACTGGGACTGGCTCTGAGTGCCTGGCTTCCTGGATCCCAAGTTCAGAGAGTTACATCACCAAAGAAGTGAGGTAGGTCAATTCCAACAGGAAGGGAATGAGGTCACTGCCTTGGCAACCACTTTGTCCTAACACTTCTTTCCAAGGGTCCCTTGAGATGGAGGCTGCCCCTACTTCCTGTGACACTTTCAGAAGTTAGAATGGTATATCAACCATAGACACCCAGGAGAAGCTCTCCACACAGGGTTGGTTTGGTCCATCTTCTTTATATCAGTAGGAGAGAGGCTGATTCAGACACATCACTTCATCCTGAACAGGTGGTTTGCCATGGAAGATGACTTTTGCTCTTTCAGGTTCTTCATAGCTGATACATCTTCTCTAGGGATCATTTCTGCATCAAACTTTGAGATTCTCAACAGGTGGAAGATCCCCTACATTCGTGTATTGTAAGACCAACTCTGTCCCTGCTCTTTTGTGATGTTAGATTGAGGGAACAGTGTATGGTTAGGGTTAATAACATATTCTATTTGGGTTAGGAAACATTCTGCGGGATGAATAATGGTATTGGGAACCTGCGATATTCACAAGAATATATAGGTGAAATATAAGTATGAAACCTGAAATCTAGGTACGATTTGAAGCCCAGAAGGGCATTGGGCCCTTTAGTGAGATACTTAGCTTTGAATTATGTTCTGCACAGATATCTCAGATAAATCGATGTGCAATGGCAGAGGACCTTGTACCTTGGATGATTAAATGTCCTAGAGAACATTAAGTCAAAAAGGAATAGTCGGCAGGATTAGGAAGGTAGTCAGTAGGTTCAGAAAAAAAGAGTGAATATAGGATTTGGACAAAAGTTTCATTAGCAATAGGGTTTTGGGTAGATAGTGAACGTAAATATGAGCACATATGAAGAGTCAGTCACAATGATGAACTGGGGAAAATATGTAGGAAAGCAGATATCAATAGAGACATTAGGAAATCAGGCAAAGTATAATGAAATAGGGTTAGACATTTTCAACATGGTTGACGTTAAATATATAATCTTAGGAAGAAAGACATATGTTGCCTCCAATAGGATTGACATTTGAGAGCATTAGGCAACCTGGACATGGTTGTTTTTAGTAATCCATGCTCACTTTCCATTTTGCTTAGGTGAAAGGTTAATTAAATAGGCACTTGTCACTTCCTGTTTTTCTGTATGCTTAACAAACCACTGTTGAAATTTTGAGAACTGTTTGCTAATTTTGTTCCCAGAATGTGCTGTCCCCAAATGCCAAACTGCAGAATATACTCCCTCACACGGGTGCACGCAAACTGCACACTCGCTCTGACCCATCAATAAATTTCCCTTTCTGCCCTCTCCAAGAAAAGTATATAAGTTCTGTTAAAGCTGTTCTCAGGCTCTCTGCTCTATTCAAATGAGCTCTGAGCCCCAGCATGCTGGACCCCCAATAACCTCTTTGCTGTGGCCGAGTGAAAATTGTATACTGTTCTGTACTTAAAAGATGCTTTCTTTTGCTTGCCTCTTCATAAAGATAGTCAGTTGCTGTTTCCTTTCGAGTAGGTAGACCCAGAAACCAGAACGTCTTTTCAACTAACTTGGACTAGACTCCCACAGGGGTTCAAAAACTCCCCCACTCTCTTTGATGAAGCCCTTCACAGACATTTCAACAACTTTAGAACTATGCAACCCGAAGTCATTCTGCTTCAATATGTGGATGTCCAGCTACTGGCAGCCAACACCAAAGAAAACTGTGAGTCTGAGACCCAAGCACTATTATCTGAGCTTGCTCAACTCGGGTAGAGAGCTTCGGACAAAAAGGCCCAAATTTGCCAGCAAGAAGTAATCTTCCTGGGGTATTCCCTTAGGCACGGTAAATGATGGCTCACTGAGCCCAGGAAACAAACCGTTGTGCAGATACCACCCCCATTTAACAGGAGACAACATAGAGAGTTTCTTGGGACTGCTGGCTTTAGCAGGTTATGGACCTGGGTTTGTGTTCTTAGCTGCTCCTTTATACCCGCTGTTAAATGAGAATGCCCAATTCCAATGGACCCTTGAGCACCAGCAAGCTTTTGATAACATCTAAGAACACTGACAATGAACTCCTCAACTTCAGTGAGCCCAGCCTGGAATTTTAGAAAGCCCTACACTATGTTAAAAATGTACATCAACTCAATCAACTTGGTTCAAAAAAACTGCAGGCATTACTGTAGGATCAAGAACAGAGTTTTAGACTAACTCACTCACAGTGAAAGGAAATAATTGAATGGTTAACAAAAGCCTGTCAGTTCTGTCAATTGGTTAATGCTTACCCTTCCAAGCTTCCTGCAGGAAAGCACCTATGAGGAATTAGACCAGGACAAATCTGGGAAGTGGACGTTTCTGAAATTAAGCCAGCAAGGTATGGACTTAAATATCTCCTAGTCATTGTAGATACATTTTCAGGATGGATTGAAGCCTTTCCCACCAAAAAAAATTAAAGAAACCCGGCACAAATTGTGGTCAAGAAGTTCCTGAAAGATATTTATCAAAGACACGGCCTGCCTAATGTAACATGGTCTGATAATTGAACAGCCTTCATGGGCCAGGAAAATCAGGGGTTAGCCAGGACCCTAGGGATTAATTGGAATTTACATTGCGCTTATAGACCCCAGAGCTCAGGACACATAAAAAAAATAAATAGAACCATTAAAGAGACCTTAACGAAATTAAGCTTAGAGACCGGCATAAAAGATTAGACTATGCTCCTGCCTTATGCACTGTTTCATGCAAGAAATACTCCCTTTGTTTCTTTGTGTAACCTCACCCCCTATGAAATTCTCTATGGGGCCCCTCCTCCACTAAGAGACCTAACCCCGACTCTAAGACCTAAGGATCCCTTCCACACACCCTTGCTTGACAGACTTAAATCTCTTTTAAGAACTCAGCTATACCTGTGGAAACAGGTGGCTACTGGCTTCCAACCTGGGGACGAGGGGAATACACGTTGATATCAAGAAAGAGACTTCCTCTGAATAAGATGACATCAGGTGTCATCCCTGGAACCCCACTGGAAAGGAACATTCCAGGTGCTACTTATAGCACCTACAGCAGTAAAAGTAGAGAGAATCACTTCCTGCATCCATGCCTCTCATCTCAAGCCTGTGCCATGTCCAGACTCTGGCTGGAAACTGGAAAAGACTGTTAACCCTTTCAAATTGCATATTCGCCACGTGGGTAAGGCTATAGACTCTCTCCTTGGCCACCCGTAGTCCTAACGCTCATCAGCCCCTTCAGCAGCGATGGCTGATCACAAATCCTACTAGACAAGAAGTATGGTCTATCTTGCATACAGCCCCCTTAGGGACCTGGTGGCCATCTCTCCACCCAGACATTTGTCAGCTGGCTATAAGTCTTTCCTATTAGAATCTCCCTGATGAAGAGGATCCCATTAAAATTCCATTAAATCCTTTCCGTACCATAGATAATGGAAACAAACATTATGGTTGTAGGGACAGGCAAGCCAGATGCAGGTTGGCTAGCCTATATTAGTATGTTTGCCCGGCAGACTATCAAAGCCACAAACCGCCATGGCTGTGTGGGGGAAAAGCCGACTTCTTCTGTAAGTCATGGGGATTTGAGCATACAGGGGCTACCTGGTGGAACCCAAAATCCTCATCAAATTCAGTACACAGCATTGGCCATATTACCACTTAGACAACCCAAACTGATGGCCCCCAGAGGAGTCTCTAGATCCTCAAATTCTGTGTGACCTTTTTAACTTCTGCAAGTGCTCAAAAGGGTGAAAGGAAATTCCCCTATGTGAAGGCCTTTTTCCTCTTTCGCTCACATCCTGAACTATGCTTCTCCAATAGTTCCTCAAACTCAGCCTTCTGCTCCATACTCTCTGCTGTCAGTCCCACCTCAGCAAACCTGATTTCTCTTCTCCAATTACTAGATCAAAAACCGAAACCTCTGCCGGTTCTCAGAGCATTGCCCCCTTGCTGAGGTAGCAGGTACTGAGGTACCCATCCACCCACTCACTTCTCTATTTTCTTGTCAGTGCCCACACCGGGTCTCACCAGATCCTCTTACCACCTAACCCAAAGCTCAAACCAGCTTAGGAGAACCCTCAGACCCCTATCGAAGATGTAATGAAAATGGCCTTTAAAGTTGCTTTGTCATCACTGAAAACAGGTTACTAAGAATTTAAAGTCCCTCACAGGCTTTTTGGGATACTCACTCCTGTCTTCCTTTCTGCTCTACCGGTTCTACTGATCAATTTATGTTGCTAGGAAAATCCCAAAACCCTTTCCCATTATTCTCTTACATTTCTCCTTCCTTATTCTCAGATCCATGGAGCTGCTCTCACTCCCCGCCTTCCCCGTCTTCCCCCTCTGTACCAGGCCCACAGAAAAATCTTCACTGAACTTCTCCAGAAGTCTTCACCATGGCTGACTTTAGGACTTTCAGCAAAAGAGTCTCTATAAATGAGTTCAGTGTAGATTAACTTCCTCTTTTTCTGTTGCCCTGTTCTACTTGGCTACTGGCTGGAAAAATCAGCACTCCTAAGCTAGATACCCCCTTAATAGTTTTTCACAGAATGTGTGAAAAAGGCCTCTGGCCTTGAGCTGGGGCTTCACAGAGATGGCTACATTTCTAAGATAAAAAGTTACAAACTGGGCTCCATGGTAACAGTTGGCAGGGGGATAAAAGAAAAGGAAAAAAAAAAAAAGCTCTCTGCCTCCCAGGTGTCCTTGAAAAGTTAACTTGACCACAATAGAGGAGAAAACAGAAAAAAAAGCTTCTTTTTTTGAATTTCTGCAGACTGTGAACTTCTGAGTCTCTTCTCTTTCATGTTGGGTACAAAATTCTGAAACTACCTAAACTTGGGGTTCAGGGAGTTAATTGATTACAACAGAAGCAATGCCCTCTGAATCCGGTTGCAACCAAATAGGACTGTTTCCCTGTCTTTGGTGCTATCTTAAGTGCCGTGCCTTGTCCGTCCCTACAACAGTATAATTCTATATACTTAAACATTGTTTATGTTTTCATGAAATGGTCAACAGATTTGATTAATTGTGTAATGGTGAAGATGTGTCCCAGATTGCTCTATAATGACCCAGGTTCATTTGAAGTTCAAACAGGGGGGCATACAACCCGGTTCCACTGGGAACATATATCCCTCACTTTAGCCATCATATTAGGAATTGGAGTTGCGGCAGGGGTAATCACAGGAACCACTGCCCTGCTCCATGGTACACAACAAATGACCCAAATAGAAGCAACAAGAGACCAAAACTTAAAGATAATAGAAACCTCCATCACAGCTTTGCAGGAATCTTTAACATCTGTATCTGAATTTGTTTTACACACCAGTTGAGGGTTGGACCTCCTCTTCATGAGAGAAGGGGGCCTTTGTGCTGCATTGATATAAGAATGTTGTTCTGATGCCGACCATACTGAGGTTGTAAAAAAAACCTATGAGTAAAATAAAAGGATGCCTTGAAAAGCGTCAATGAGAGAGAGAGGCCCAAAAAGGGTGGTTTGAGTCTTGGTTCACACAGTCCCCCTGGTTATCTATGCTTTTATCAACCCTGGCCTGTCCAATAATAATCCTCATATTATTTCTAACTATAAAACCCTGTTTGCTCAACCATGTAATTTCTTTACTCCAAGCTCAAATTGGACAAGTTAAACTTATGGTAATACCCCACTAGCAGACATAGAATGTGACACGCCCCAATAATCACTTTTATGATTAAAAGTAGCAAGAAGAAGATGTGCGGAATGAAAGGTTAATAAAAAAGGTACTTGTAACTTCCTGTTTTTCTGTATGCTTAACAAAAGACTGTTGAAATCTTGAGAACTGTTTGTAATCTTGTTCCCAGATTGTGCTGTCCCCAACTGCCAAATTGCAGAATGTATTCCCTCACCCACTTTCACACAAACCGCCCACTCGCTCTGACCCATCAATAAATTTCCGTCCCTGCCCTCTCCAAGGAAAGTATATAAGCTCTGCTTAAGCTGTTCTCAGGGCTCTCTGCTCTATTCATATGAGTTCTGAGCCCCAGCTTGCTGGACCCCCAATTAACCCCTTGCTGTTGCATGAGACACTCTCTTGGTGATCTCTTCCTCCAACACTTGCAGGAACATTACTTGGATGTTTGAATGTAGAAGAGAAAATCCAGTCATAAAGGGATAGTCGGTAAGATTAAGAAGATAGTCGGTAGGTTTAGGAAGAAGATTGAGTATAGGATTTGGAAAACAATATCTTTAGAAATAGGGGTTCGGTTAGAGAGTGAATGTAAATGTCAGCACATGTGAACAGTCACAATAATGAAGTGGGGAAAATATCTAGGAAAGCAGATATCAATAAAGACATTACAAAATCAGGCAAATATTAAGTGAATGATACAATTAGACATTTTCAACAGAATTGAGTTAGAATATATAATCTTAATAAGAAACAAAATGTAGTCACCAATAGGATTGACATTTGAGAGCATTAGGCAACTTTGACATGGATGTTTTTTGTAATCCATGCTCACTTTCCATTTAGGCTTTGGTACAATCACAAGTGTGACCTTTACATTTGTCTCCAGAATACTACTGTGATAAAATGTATATGTAGATGTGGTGACATGAGTGTTTCTTCCACTATTTCTGGGAGCAATATTTTGAAGACATATAAATGGGTATTGGGGGTACAAAAAGGTGTACACTGTGTCATTGAATATAGAGATAATGCATGAATAGACCATAAGTGAATAAATAATATAACTGGTTCCACATTAAATAACAGATTGAATAGATATCTGAAAATATATAAGAAATCTTATATTGATATACAATCATTCATTCCAACCAATTCCAACCAATTAATATTAGGGTTACGGTTTATCATGAAGATATGTTAGTTTTGCTACAAAAGTAATTATGGAAATCAAAAATAATGTGTTTGGAAAGAGTCAGTCACAATGCTGGCAATATGTAAACAAGGCCTCTGAGCTTGAGCTGGGGCTTCACAGAGATGGCTATATTTCTAAGATAAAGAAGTTACCAACTGGGCTTCATGGTAACAGCTGGCAGAGAGAAAAAAAAAAGAGAAGAAAATAGCTCTGCCCCATTCCCGGTGTCCTTAAAATGTTAACTTGCCCAGAACAGAGAAAAAAAAAACAGAAACAAAAACTGCTTTTTATGAACTTCTGCAGACTGTGAACTTCTGAGCCCCTCCCTTACATGTTGGGTACAAAATTCTGAAACAATTTAAACTTGGGGTGCAGGGGATTAAATGATTACAACAGAAGCAATGCCCTCTAAATCCGGTTGTAACCAAATAGGACTGTTTCCGTGTCTTCGGTGCTATCTTAGTTGCCTTACCTTGCCTTGTCCATCCCTTTTCTCATGAAAAGACCAGTCAAGAAACATGGAGGAATGCATGTGCTCTGAAGCAGGAAGTGATTGATAGTGAAACAAATGCCTATAAATTTTCTAACTTGTGGATGAAATATATATCCTATGATGTGCATTAATTGAAGAAATAGTAATCTACCAGTGTTGAATAAAAATGAACGTCAAAATACACATCATGTCCGATTGGAATCTACTTGCATTGATGTTAAACTGGGTCAGGTACTGTAGAAATATTAGGATTTGTGTGCATCATTCACTGAAGTTACTTTTCAGTATAGGAAAGAAATATGTTTTTCAGGTGAATGAATATTTCTAAGAATAATCTTTGGAAAGTTGATTATAAATTTACATATATGAATATGAATGAATTTGGTGAGTGTAAAATAAGACACATATTTCATATTTTGAAAAATCTGGAGAGTATATATATATATATATATATATATATATATATATATATATGTGTGTGTGTGTGTGTGTGTGTGTGTGTGACTAAAGTCACGGTGGCCTGGACACCCTTCTTGTGAACCAGGAGTGATCAAACAGGTCTGCCATTAATACTTTTCCACTTCTCCAATTTGAGGCATTCTGACTTTGGCATTTTGATTCTTTATGTGAAATGGAGTCAAGAAAAAACCGAAGCACCTATGGACTAGCCTCTGCATGGTTTTGAAGAATTCATTTGACCCAAAGGATCCCTATTCCCACTTGATGGAGGTCAGGAACCTTACAGAGAAAGGCGAGAGACTTCATCTACAATGACTGCAATTTTTGTCATTTTGATTTTGTATGCACACATGGGATCTTTCTTTACATCCACCAGGTGTTGGTAATCTAAGCCACAGCCTCACACAGGGCCAAGAGACTGATTAAGACACATCCCTTTTCAAAGCAGTTAAGCAAAGAGCCACAGGTGATGCCCACTCATTTCCATTTGAAAACTGGTTTCCTCAGGCTTCACAAATGTGTGGCGTGAGGCAAAGCCCTTCCTGACATTCAGGGCAAAAGAACAATAGGTAAGAAAAGGCCCATATCAGGGTTTCTCCACTGAGACTTTACTGGTCACACTGATATCTGAGTTTTCTGAGATGCTCGCCATTCCCTTCAGCTATCCAGTACATGGCCATATCACAGAGCTTGGAGGTGGTAAATATCTTGAACACAAAACCATGAGCCTATTCTTGAGTGTAGCCAGAATTCAGGAAGAAAACAGGAACTAAGGAAGTTTGTAGGTGTTGCCCTTCGATAATGCAAGCCACAGTCCATTCATAAATTGGGCAGGATTGATGCTGGGAAGCTTTCTACTAGACAGGACCCATACATTGATGCATTCTCTTTTCTAATGTCTGCAACAACAGACACATTGGGATACACAGACATGGAAACACTTGCCTTGTCCAATCACTTACTAGAAACGGTTCACTCCAAACCAAACAAACCACCTTTCTTACCTTTTCTCAGACCATGAGATAAAACCACAAACACACAACAAAAACCACAAAGGCATCGCCTTCCCCCAAGTAGGTCTGTGACTATTCGGAGTGTACTCTCACTGGTGAGCCTTACTATGTACCTCCAAAATGGCCTGTCCTGTCTCAGATCTGGTCTCTTTGGCCAACTCTGTGAAATTGTCAGGAGCCCGTGGTAAGCCACTACTTGCTTTCTCTGGAAAGGCCAGTCTTCAAAGCTTTCCTGGCATTTGGCCATTTTCACATCAATAGATACCAAGAAAGACTGACTCTGTCCTTGGAATATCCAAACAAGTGAGCCCACTGGGACTGGGACTAGGACTGGCTCTGGGTGCCTGGATTCCTGGATCACAAGTTCAGAGAGTTCCATCACCAAGGAATAGAGATGAGGTCACTTCCTTCAGGAACTGAATGAGGTCACTGCCTTTGCAACCACTTTTTCCTAACAGTTGCTTTCAAGGGTCCCATGAGATAGATGCTGTCCCTATTTCCCGTGACACTCTCACCAGTTAGAATAGTATATCACCCATAGGCACCCATGAACAGCTCTCCACACAGGCCTGGATTGGTCCATCTTCTGTACATTAGGAACAGAGACACTGAGTCAGAAACAACCCCTCTCCAGACAGGGTTGTTTTCCATGGAAGATGACTTTTGCTCTCTCAGGTCCTTAATAGCTGCCTACATCTTCTCCATGGATTATTTCTGCATGGACCTTTTAGGTTTTCAGCAGGTGATATATCCCCTACATTCCTATATTGTAAGACCAAGACTTTCCCTGCTCTTTTATAAAGTTAGAATGAGGGAATAGTATATGGTTTGGGTTAATTACTTGTTCGATTTGGGTTAGGAATCATTTTGCTGGATGAATAATGGTATTGGAAATCTGCAATGTTTATAAAAATATAGAGGTGAAATATATGTATGAAAACAGAAATCTAAGTAATATTTGAAGCCCAGAAACGGATTGGGCCCTTGATTGGGAGACTTAGCTTTGAATTATGTCCTGCACAGATGTCTCAGATAAATCAATACACAATGGCATCGGACCTTGTACCTTGAATGATTGAATGTCGAAGAGAACATCCATTCAAAAAAGGATAGTCAGTAGGATTCGGGAGATAGTCGGTAGATTCAGAAAGAAGAGTGAGTATAGGATTTGGACCAAAAGTTATTTAGCAATTGGGTTTCAGGTAGAGAGTGAATGTAAATGTCAGCACAAATGAACAGTCAAAATGATGAACTGGGAAATTATGAAGGAAAGCCTATATCAATAGAGACATTAGGATATCAGGCAAAGTTTAAAGTGAGTGATAGGATTAGACATTTTCAACAGGGTTGAGTTTGAATATATAATCTTAGAAAGAAACAAGTATGCAGTCAACAATTGGATTGACATTTGAGAGAATTAGGCAACCTGGACATGGATGTTTTTAGAAATCCATGCTCACTTTAAATTTAGACTTTGGTACAATCATAATTGTGACCTTTGCTTTATTTTCCAGAATATTACTGTGATAAAATGTATATGTAGATCAGGTGACATGAGTATTTCTTCCACCATTTCTGGGAACAATATTTTGAAGACGTATAAATGAGTATTGGGGGTAGAATGTGGTGTAGTATCTGTCTAAGAATATAGAGATAATGCAAGAATAGACCATACTGTGAATAAATAATATAATTGGTCCGCTTTAAATAATGGACTGAGTTGATATCTGAAAATATACAGAAAATCTTATATTGATATTAAATCATTCATTCCAACCAGTTATACTTCTAATGGTAATATTAGGGTGATATTTCATCATGAAGAGTGTGTGAGTTTTGCTTCAAAAGTGATTATGGAAATCGAATATAATGTGTTTAGAAAGAAGTCTCATGAAAAGTCTTGTCAAAAAACATGGAGGAATACATGTGTTCTGAAGAATGAAGTTATTGAAAGTGAAACAAATGCCTATTAATTTGCTAACTTGTGTATGAAATATATATCTTATGATGTGCATAAACTGAAGAAAAAGTAATGTACAAGTGTTGACTAAAAATGAACATCAAAATACACATCACGTTCCATAAATATCTACTTGCATTGGTGTTAAACTGGGTCAGTTACTGTAGAAATATTAGGATTCGTATGCACCATTCACAGAAGTTAGTTTTTAGTTCTAGGAAACAAATATGTATTTTAGGTGGATGAATATTTCTGAGAATAATCTCTTGAATATTTGATTATAAATCCACATACATGAATACGAATGAATTTAGGGAGTGTACATTATGACCCATATATTTAATATTATGAAAAACTTGGAGATTGTACATACACACACACACACACACACACACACACACACACACACACACAGACATTAAAAAGTAGCAATATATATGGAAATAGAAATTCATCATGAAATGTATATCATCCACTGATCCAAAAATATTCATTATACTGAACATGATTTTATTTATCATGTTGTTCATCTATGAAGCTCACCCATAGGTTGAATTTTCAGTTCCAACTGTGTTTAGGTGGAGTGATCTCTTCTCCCAATTTGTATCTGCAAAGTCAGCCACCTCACAAGAATGTACATGTGATAACAGGAACGATTCAATATGTGCATATGAAATTACATGTGCTGAATTGGCTAAAGAGAAATGCAGAAAGGAATTCATCTATTTGTTAACTTTAAAAACACATGGAGAACTATTTCAACAAAATATTGACTAGATTTATAAGTCCTACCCTGTATAATGCAAAAGGCAAGTCCAGCAATACACTATGCCTCGTCTAAACTGCTTGTATTTCTATTCGGTTTGGGTTATTTTTCTCCATCATATTAGAATTAGTAGTCAGAGTCTAGTAGGGTATGGGTTAGTGGCAGCCATTCAGCATTTTGAATGGAAAATAGGAAAATGAATCCAATGTGTATGTAAATATGTGCTTCACAAAAATCTTCGCACTCTAATCCAGAACAATGCCTTGACTTTACCTTCACCCCAAGTAAAACACAATTAGAGTGGAAGAGTTAGAAAATCTGTGAATACATATCTGGCATGTAATATGCTCAAGAGTTCACAACCTTGAAGGTGGCAGAGGAGTTTCCAAAAGTAAGGGACAGGTAAATACTCCACAAAAATGGAGCTCTGCTGGACTAAAGACTTCTGGTGAAACTGCCTCTGAGTTTGGGCACTTGAAATATTTGTTGTTGTCAGGAGTTTTAGCTTTTTTTGTAGAGAGACCATCAAAGCTAGGTATGTATCTAAGTGACCTGAAGGACATGGTTTCTTATTTTCTCATGAACATGAGGCAGCAGTGCTGAATTCTCTCTTTTTAGGTAAACTGTGGCCACTGGGGGGAAAATCTTTCCGTGTGGACTGTAAAGCCATCCGGCAATCCTCCACTTGTCGATGTGTTTCTTGCTGCTGCAATGTGAGTTTGGTATTTGCTTCACAAAATACAAGGAGTTCAACTGGGACACAGTGCTAAAGGGAGTTCTGTCACGTGTGGTGTGTCAGGGTCTGCAGGATAATGCACCAACCAGGCTTCAATCCCATCCTTGACCATAGCAATCTGATTCTGAACATTGCCCTGAAAACTCTCCATATAACAAGATGCCTTTACATAGAAGGGTCTGCTGGGTGCACCATGTCAGTCACAAGCCATTTGGAAGCCAATGGCAGATCCACATGGCCCCACCACAGATATTTTATCACACACCTGCACACGACTTTTCTAGGCCCACTTCACATCAGGCTCCAGCTTAATGGCATCTCTGTTCTACACCATTTTCATGGTCATGGGAATTTCAAAAATTTCATGGTATTTATCTAGCCATTTTTCAAGAATGATGTTGGAGGCACTGTGTGTTTAACTTCATTCAGGAACAATTAAATCGTGAGAAAGCACATTTCAATGAAATCTCTGGAGAAATCTCACAGGCAAGGCTTCCAAAGAGTGGCCAAAATTTCACAGGAAGCCAGGGCTATTGCTGTCTACAATGTGAGGTCCATTTGTGTTTTGACTCTCAAATATGGCTGCCATGTCTTTCAGAATAAAACCATGTGATATCCTGGCTGAGATTCCCAGTGCTCTGTGGAAAGCAAACCTGGGCCTAGATCTTGGTTTCCAAGGGCGACTCTCATGCGTGACCAACTGAAATCCCAACATATTTCATGATAACACTTCTCTAAGTCAGTTCCAGAACTCAGTCTTTAAGGGGAATCACACCAGACTTCAGCCCAGGTGTACCCAGTCATATCTTCCAACTACCACACAAATGACCACAGTTAAAACCAAAACACTCCCACATGGTTCTCATCTTCTTCCATATATACACTCTCATACTAAGTTCTGTCTGGAGGTTTACATGAGTGGCGAAGTCCAAGACAGTGTCCAAAATAAGCTCTCTTTCCCCTCATTGCCTAAAGTCATGGTGGCCTGGACACCCTTCCTGTGAACCAGGTGTGATCAAATAGGCCTGCCCTTAATACACCTGTGCTTCTCCAATTTGAGGCCTACTGACTGTCAGGTATAGATATTTTTATGTGAATTGGAGTCATGAGAAAACCAAAGAACCTATGTGCTAGACTCTCCAGGGCTTTGAAGAACTCATTTGACACAAAGGATGCGTATTCTCACTTGATGGAGGTCAGTAGCCTTACAGAGGAAGGCAAGAGACTTCATCCACAGGGACTGCTCATTTGGCCATTTTGGGTATGGATTCACACACGGAATGATCCATCAGGTGATGAGAATCTAAGCCACAGCCTCACACAGGTCCAAGAGGCTGATTCAGACACATTATCAGGATCAATCACCTGTTTTTTTCCTCTGTCTAACTAGCTAGAGAGACCTTCTCTTTTAATTGAATTTTTATCTCTGTCTGACTATCTTGAGAGACCTTCTCTTTTACTTGAATATTTCTACTATAACTATAATACAACCCAAGAAGATATCGCCAAACAAAACTGAACCAGAATGAAACAAAAGTGGAACAACAGAAAATCATTATAATAGCTTTTGTATCCTCCTGAAATGTCCATCTCTTTTTTCTCTCAATCAGTTCCTCAGATGTGAGTGGTTTTTCTTCCATCTTACCCATCTCCAGGGACAGGCAACTTAAAACAAAAGTGAAGCAAAACAAAAGAGGAATTTTAAAATGGCTTCCCATCCTCTCGCCCTGCCTTCAGAGGTGAGCAGTTTACCTTATCACTTACCCTCACTCATTCCCCTTGCGGCCCTCCAAATGCCACAGTCTGGCTGGGCAAAATTCAGGAGCCACTTGACAAAAGAAACGAACTTTATTTTAAGAACCACACATGCCAAACAAAACAGCTCCTGAGGAAAACCTTCAGAACCCAACTGCCATCACCGGCTTCCCACAAGCCAGCAGTGACCTACCTCACTTACTTGGTGATGGAACTCTCTGAACTGGAAGCCCGGGACACAGAGCCAGTCCCAGTCTCAGTCCCAGTGGGCTCATTGTTTGGATTTACTAAGGACAGTGTCAGTCTTTCTTGGTACATACTGATGTGAGGATGGCCAAATGCCAGGAGAGCTCTGAAGTGGAGCCTTTCCTGAGAAAGCAGGAAATAGCTGGCTCCTGAAAACTTCACAGAGTTGGTCAAGGAGACCAGATCTGAGACAGTACCGGCCATTTCGTGGGAAAAAATTATGGCGCACCAGTCAGAGGAAACTCTGGATAGTCACAGACCTACTTTGGGGAAGGAGGTGACTTGTGGGTATGGGTGTGAGTTTGTGGGTTTGTATCATGTTCTGACAATAGGTAGGAAAAGCAGAATGTTTGGTTTGGAGTGAACTGTGTCTAGTAAGTCCTTTGGCAAGGCAACTGTTTCTATGTCTGTGTATCTCTCTGTGTCCGTGCTTGTAGACCATAGAAGGTGAATTAAAAATTATAGCCAGTTCTCCAAAGGGTATATCTGTAATTTCACCAAGAGACAGAATAGCACAGTTACTAATAATACCAAGCCTACATGATAAATTTTTCAGTCATGCTGTAGAAAGAGGTTCCAAGGGATTAGGCTCCACACGTGTAGATTGGGCTATGTTTCTTTAAATTTAGATTCTCGCCCCATGCTAAAACTAAATATTCAAGGACATGAATTTAATGGGCTATTGGATACAGATGCAGAACTTAGCATCATCTCTCATCAAGAACTTAGCATCATCTCTCGTCAAAACATTGGCCATTACAACAATACACTCAAATGCTTCAAGGCCTAGGATTGGTGACTAATCCCCATAGAAGAGCAATGGTATTAGATTGGAGGGATCCTGAAGGATGTGACGGAACTAAACAGCCATATGTATGGATCATCTTCCCATAAATTTATGGGGATGAGATGTCCTAGATCGATTAGGTTTGACATTAACAAATAACATCAATCAAAATGTACCCACAATTATGGTTAGACAAGGTTTTAGGAAAGGAAAAAGATTAGAAAAACAAGAACAAGGTATAGGAGCCCCAATACAAATAGATCAAAGAACAGACAGACATGGGTTGGATTTTAAGAAAGGGCCACTAAGACAATAAAAACTACTTGGAAATCAGAAATACCAGTATGGGTTCCTCAGTGGCCCCTGACTAAAAAAAAGGTACAAGCAACCCATGACCTGGTAAAACAACAATTAGCGGAAGGACATATACAACCGTCGGTATCTCCCCATAATACTCCCATTTTTGTCATCAAAAAGAAATCTGGTAAATGGAGATTATTGCAAGATTTAAGAGCCATTAATAATGAGATGGTTATTATGCGAACTGCTCATTTGGTAATTCCTCAATGTTCTGCTTTGCCAAAAACCTGGTATGTTTTAATTATAGATATTAATGATTGTTTTTATTCAATTGCAATTCATCCTGAGGATAGTCCATGGTTTGCATTTACTATCCCTGCACTGAATCATGAAGGTCCTGATCAGAGATCCAAATGGAAAGTACTCCCTCAAGGGATGGCTAACAGTCCAACTATGTGTCAAATTTATGTTAACAAATTAATCCAGCCACTTAGAAATCAAAATCCTGAACTACAAATATTTCACTATATGGATGGTGTATTATTAGCACAGAAAGCTAAAAACGCATTGCTAGAATGTTATGCCACACTTACAAACTTATTAAAAAATTATAAACTAGAGATAGCAATAGATAAAGTACAATTAAATTTTTCAATTAATTATTTAGAAGTTCTTTTATCCTCAATCATGGTCCATCCACCAAAAATTCAAATACGAATAGATCAACTCAAATCACTTAATGACTTTCAAAAGTTATTAGGAGACATAAATTGGATAAGGCCTTATCTAGGTATACCAACAGGAGAGTTTGAACCTTTATTTGATATCCTAAAAGGTCTATCAGATCCAAATGCACCCCGAATGTTAACACCTGAAGCAAGAAAGGCATTAAAAATCATTGAAAAATGTATGGAAAATATTCATTTGGATAGAATTGATTTAAGAATGCCTTTATTATTTATTGTACTACCACCAAAATAATATTCCTACAGAAGTATTTTTGGCAAGAAGGTCCATTATTATGAATACATTTATCTTGTTCTCCTAACACTATTCTTACTAGGTATACTGAGGCTTTAGGACAATTAATACTCAAAGGAATAAAAGCAGCAAAGGGACTGATTGGAATGTCTTCCAATAAAATTATTACTCCATATACTATGAATCAAATTGATGAGTTAGATAATTAGTTAAATACTTGGGCAATAATCATGTGCAAATCTAATGTTTCATTTGATAACCACTTACCATCTAATCCTTTATTGTCTTTTTGGTCATCACATCATGTAATTTTTCCAAAAATGAGAAGAAAAACACCTATTATAAATGCTACAAATATATTCACTGATGGGTCAAATAATGGTACAGCAGTAATAGTTACACCTGATCAAACTTTTACATTTTTAGTACGAAAACAATTAGCTCAAAATGTAGAGCTTAATGCAGTATTACAAGCTTTTGTGATGCTTAAAGCATCTGTAATTAATTTATTTTCCGATAATCAGTATATAGTTATTGCTATAGTATCACTTGAAGATGGTGGAAGGATTTCCCCTTTCTCTACTCTTTTCTCTTTGCTTTCCACTATACAAAGTCTAATCTGGGACAGGAAAGATCCGTTCTTTATAGGACATTTCAGGACACATACAGGAATGCCTGGAGCCCTTAGTTTGGGCAATTATTTAGTAGATAAAACAACACATGACATACATACATATTTTCTCTACACTAGAAGAAGCTATAAATTTTTATAAAAAGTTCCATGTCAATGCTAATACTTTACAAAAGCATTTCAAAATAACTAAGGAACAAGCTAGACAAATAATAAAACAATGTCAAAATTGTGTGACCTTTTTACCACAAGTTAATCTTGGAGTCAATCCTAGAGGATTGATACCTAACCATATTTGGCAGATGAACGTCACAAACTTGCCAGAATTTGGAAAATTAAAATATTTGCATGTTACAGTTGATACTTCTTTTGGATTTTTGATGGTCTCCCTTCTTGCTGGAGAAAAAAACTAAAGATGTTATAGCTCATTGCTTACAAAATTTTGCCACTGTGGGCGTTCCAAAAGAGTTAAAAACAGATAATGCCCCTGGTTATATTTCTACCTCTTTTAAACAATTTTGCTCATCATTTGGCATTACTCATATAACAGGAATCCCATACAATCCACAGGGACAAGGCATAGTTGAAAGATCACATCAAACTATTAAAACATACATATTAAAGCAAAAAGAAGGAATTGGGAAGGGGTATATATTCCCCAAAGATAAACTTAAAATAACCCTTTTACTCTAAACTTTTTAAATTTGGGTTCATCAGGGCTTAGTGCTGCAGAAAGGCATATATGTCCAAATAATGTACATAAGCCCAAGGTACTTTGGAAGGATATTCTAACAGAACAATGGAAAGGTCCTGACCCAGTAATTGTCTGGAGTCCGGGGTCTGTTTTTGTGTTTCTATAGGGAGAAGAGTAGCCAATTTGGATTCTAGAGAGATTAACTAAAGAGATTTCTACAGACCAAAAATAAGATGATTTGGCTCAAATCAATAAGAGCTGATATCCAGAACTCCAGTTTGGCTGTTCTTACATCTATGACAGAACCAGAATGTTTTTTTCAACATCTATTTTATTATTGCCCTTTCTCATATCATGAAGTTTTATTTTGTTTTTTTTTTTAGCTCATACAGACCTAGGTTAATGTTTTGCTGATCAGTTCTATTTTTGGACAATAGAGTTTTTAGACATTGCAATGGAGATTTCACCTGTAAAAAGTCATAAGGCCTTTAATATTATGTCATGTGTTGTATGTATTATATTATGTGTGCACACTTGTGTTTTGTGTTATATGTTTGATTTCAGCATCTTTTCTGTGTTGACTATATTCTTTTCAAGTTGATATACTTTGTCTTCATTATCTAATGTTCTGACTTCTACTTGATCTAGTCTGTTTGTAATATTCTCATTAGCACTTTTAATCTGATTTACGGTTTCTTGCATTTCTATGATTACAACTTGATTATTTTTAACACCTCTATCTCCTGATAAAGCTCATTCTTTGTGGATTTAATTTGTGTGGTTAGTTCCTCTTCAAAATATACTTTCAATGCTTGGATTTGCTGCCTCATGTCTTCTCTAATATTCCGTTCCATCTGAATTAGGAATGCCTTGATTTCTTTCCCTGTCCATATTTCTGATTCTTCTAGGTCCTCCTGTATATTTAGATTGTACTGCATTGTTCGTAACCCTTTTTTCCCTTGTTTTTTCATATTGTTCACGTTGCTTTCCAGCTCTGTTTGACTGCTTTGTAACTGCTTTCTCCTATACATTTGTTTTGGCTTTGTATATCTCTGTTGTCTCTCTTTTGTGGTGGGAGATTATGCCTAGAAATTTTGGGCTTTGTTTTACTTTAAAGCTGATTCATTCAATTCATATAAGGCTTCTAGGTTCTGTATGCATATAATGATTTGCTGTTTGTTCTTAGGACTATATGTTTAGGTTGGGTGCTCTGGTGGTACAATGGTTAGTATGACTTGGCTACTTTAGAAGATTGCTCCACTGAAGGTGGATACTACCAGGCAATTGGATCAGGGTGTTGGTAGTAGCTAGGTATTTAGGAGTCTTATAGACAGCCTCGAGACATTCACCTATTTGCATTTAGACAAATACACACAATGGAAGATGTAATGCTTGGGATGAGAGTTGGGCGGTAGGAGAATGAAGGTGCTCTTAAAAAGAAAAAATGATAGAGGGAGAGATAGATTAGAGGGGAATGAAAAGAACAATAAAACTTGAAATGGGATAGAAAGAGAGAAGGAAAAGGGGGAAAGGAACAGGGAGAGAAGAAGGAGAGAAAAAAATATCAACAACAGCAACAACAACAACAACAACAAAAATTAAAGTCTTAGAGATCCACCTTCTTCTCTTCCAGTAGGCAGAGCTGTGCCTTCCAAGCGGAGTGTCTGCTCTCTACCTGCCGAGAGCTATCCCTGTACGGCGTCTTCTGGGGGTTTCTCAGACTTGTCAGTCCAGAGCCATTTCACTTCTCGAGCTCTTAACCCCCTTCCTCCTGTCAGCCTGCCAGCCAGGTCCTGTTTCCCAGAAGTGATTCTCCAGAGATCTAGTTACACTTGCAGCCCCACCGAGTGTCCCTTTTAAGCCCCAGTGCTGTGGTAAATTGGCAGCTAAGACCTTAGGGGTCACCACTGGTGATATGGGGGCCTTGGGGTCTGGGCTCCCCTCTGCTTCTCTACGGACATGACCCCTGAGAAGTCAATGAAGTTTCCTGGCTGCTTGTATCAGTATGGGGAGTCACGCACCTGCTAAAGTGGATTCTGCTGGGAAGGAATTTCGCCAGCCGAACTCCGATGACGTCAACTCTCTGCTATGGTGGGCCCCAGGCTTCTTGCCGGATTGACCGAGGGGAGGGGTGGGACTGGCCCGGCCCGGTTCACCTCAGCTCCTGGCGCGTGGAGGCTTGGCTAAAGACTTCTTCCTGCCAAGCTGTGTCTCAGCGTCTAGCAGGACCCAGTCACTTTGGCTGCGGGCGGGTGGATGGATCTGCAGCTGTGCCCGCGGTGCGCGGACTGTGGCTGGTGAATCTCGAACTCCGCGTCTAGTGGCAGGGTCCCGCTCGTCCGGGTCACACAGACGCTTCAAAAAAATTCTAGTAGCTCCCGGGCGGTCTCCCTTCAGTGGAATTTTGCTAGGAGAATCTCCGTTGGTAGAATCCAAGAGTTATCCTTGCGACTTTATGACCCCATCACTGTGAGTGCATTAAAAGCGCAGCCTCTCTGCCCGCCGCCATGTTGGATCCACCTTTTCTTTGCATTATATTTAATAATTCTCTTCGAGACAATGTAAATTGTTAAGAAAATTGTTTTCTTTTAGTGCCTTTTGGAATGTTACATAATTCTTTCTTTAGGCATTGTTGCCAGAATTTCTAACTTCATCCCAGTGCATGTGAAGACAAAGATAAAACCAATCTACAGCTTCTGCAATAGCCATCACTGAACTGCTTGCAGAACTTGCCTGGACTATGTATCACTTGTATGCATTGTGAACTCACCTGCATGCATTGTGAACTATCTGTTGGTGCAGCGACTTGTGGTAGTGTTGGGGTATTTCTCTGATGATGTCATCGGTGGTACAATTTTTTCAAAAAGAGCCATCAATTGCCTTGGTGTATCTTCTTCCCTTCTGCTTGTCATGGTCGTTCAGCTAAAATTTGGGTGCCAACAGAGATGAGGCAAAGAACCTCACCCGCCCCTGGTACAAAGACCTCTCCACAGGTGTGGATGTATACTGGACCTGTAGTCAGTGATGGGTAAGATCCAATTACAATGGTACCAATCTAAGACAGGAGGCTGACACCTTGAGGTCAGCTCATTCGATAATGGGTAAGAACCATATGTACTATTGGACAACCTAAGGCAGGCACGGTCCCTAAGCCACATGCTTGTTGTTTAAACAGAGAGGGTTAGATGTTGAGAGCCACAGCCCAAGGGGCCAAAGCAAACTTTCAGACTGCCAGCTGATGGTTGGCTCACAGCGGCCCCAGCAACATCTAGCTGATTGGCTCCTCTGCGGTGATGCCCATTGGGCTGTTTCCCCACCCTTTCAAATTATGGAGCTGCTTCTTGGGGGACTATTTTGGCTCTGCTCAAACAACCCAGCCAATCGACCTCAAGAGCAGGAGGAGTGAGGAGGTTGAGAGCTTGTGGGAAGCCGGTGGTGGCAGTTATGCTCTGAGTGTTTTTCCCGAGGAGCTATTTTTTGGCGTGTGTGGTTCTAAAAATAAAGTTAGCTTTTGACAAGTGGCTCCTGAATTGTGCCCAGCCAGACTGTGGCAATCCTAAATTGATGGAGCAAAATAACCAAAACAGAATAGAAATACAAGCAGTTCAGAGGAGGCATGGTGTATAGCTGGACTTACCTTTTGTATGATAAAGGGTAGGTGTTATAAATCAAGTCAATATTAAATTGAAGTAGTTCTCCGTGTGTTTTAAAGATAACAAATACGTGAATTCCTGTCTCCCTTTATCTGTATCCTATTCAGCACATGTATTTTTGTATGCACATATAGAATCCTACCTGGTAACACATGTACACTTTTGTGAGGTGGCAGACTTGGCAGATACAAATTGTCAAAAGAGATCACTCCTCCTGAACGTTGTTGGAACTGAAAATTAAAACTATGGGTGAGCTTCCAAGTTGAACAAGATAATACATAAATCCATGTTCAGTAAAATGAATATTTTTGGATCTGTGAATGATATATATTTCATGATAAATTTCGATTCGCATATATATTGCTACCTTTTAATGTCTGTGCATGTGTGTGTGTGTGTGTGTGTGTGTGTATACACACACACTCTCCAGATTTTTCAGAATATAAAATATATGTGTCTTATTATACAATCCATAAATGCATTCATATTCATGTATGTGGATTTATAATCAAATGTTCACAAAATTATTCTCAGAAATATTCATCCACCTCAAATACATATTGTTTCCTAGTACTGAAATCTAAATTCAGTGAATGGTGCATAGAAGTCCTAATTTTTCTACAGTAACTGACCCACTTTAACATCAATGCAAGTAGATTACTATGGTACATGATGTGTATTATGACGTTCATTTTTATTCAACAATGTTACATGACAATTTCTTCAGTTTATGCACATCATAGGATAAATATTTCATTCACAAGTTTGCAAATTTATAGGCATTTGTTTCACTTTCTATCACTTCCTGCTTCAGTACACATGTATTCCTCCATGTTTTTTGACTGGTCTTTTCATGAGAATACTTTTCATTTTAGATTTCAATAATCATGTTGAAGCAAACCTCACACACTCTTCATGACAAATCATAACCCTAATATTACCATTAGATCTATAAATGGTTGTAATGAATGTATGTATATCAATATAAGATTTCCTGTATATTTTAAGATATCAATTCAATCCATAATTTAAAGTTGGAACCAGTTATATTATTTATTCACAGTATTGTCTATTCATTCATTTTATCAATATTTGTAGACACAGTGTAGACCTATTTGTACACCCAATACTAATTTATACATCTTCAAAATATTGACCACATAATTGGTGGAAGAAATACTCATGTCACCTGATCTACATATACACTTTATCACAGTAATATTCTGGACACAAAATGCAAAGTTCACACTTATGATTGTACCAAAGCCTAAATGGAAAGTGAGCATGGATTACTAAAAACATCCAAGTCCAGATTGCCTAATGCTCTCAAATGTCAATCCTATTGTTGCTAAATATTTGTTTCTTTCTAATATTGTATATTCAACATCTACCATGCTGAAAATGTCTAATCCTATCAGTCAATTTATACTTTGCTTGATTTTTTCCTGTCTCTATTGATATCTGCTTCCCTATATATTTTCCCCAGTTAATCATTGTAACTGACTCATCACATGTGCTGACATTTACATTCATTCTCTACCAGAAACCCTATTGCTAAAGAACTTTTGGAGCAAATCCTATACTCACTCTTCTTCCTAAACCTACTGACTACCTTTCCAATCCTACCAACTACCCTTTTTAAGTGGATGTTTTCTTCTACATTTGATCATCCAATTTACAAGGTCCTATGCCATTTTTTATCGATTTATCTGAGACATCTGTGCAGAAGGTATTTCAAAGCTAAGTATCCCAATCATGGACCCAATGCTCTTCTGGGCTTCAAATCTTACCTAGACTTCTGTATTCATACTTATATTTCACCTATATATTCTTGTAAATATCACAGGTTCCCATTGCCATTATTCATCATGCAGAATGATTCCTAACCCAAATCGAACCTGTTATTACCCTAACCATACACTGTTCCCTCAATCTAACTTTACAGAAAAGCAGGACAGAGTTGGTCTTACAATCAGGAGTGTAGGGGATCTTCCACCTGCTGAGAACCTCAAAGGTCAATACATAAATAATCCATGGAAAAGATGTAGGCAGCAATGAAGGACCTGAGGGAGGAAAAGTCAACTTCCATCTTAAACAACCTGGTCAGGGTGAAGGGATGTGTCTGAATCAGCCTCTCTCTTCTTAATGTAGAGAAGATGGACCAAACCAAGCCTGTGTGGAGAGCTGTTCCCAGGTGCCTATGGTTGATATATCATTCTAACTTGTGAAAATGTCACAGGAAGTAGGTGCACCCTCCATCTCATGGGACCCTTGGAAGCAACTGTTAGGACAAAGTGTTTGCCAAGGCAGTGACTTCATTCACTTCCTGAAGGAAGTTACCTCACATAACTTCCTTGGTAATGGAACTCTCTAAACTTGGGATTCAGGAAGCCAGGAGACCACAGCCAGTTCCAGTCCTAGTTCCAGTGGTCTCACTTGTTTGGGTAAACCAAGGACAGAGTCAGTCTTTCTTGGTTCCTAGTTATGTGAGGATGCCCAAATGCCAGGAAAGCTAAGAAGAGGGGCCTTTCCTGAGAAAGCAGGTAGTGGATCACCAGTGACTTCTGACAACTTCACAGAGTTGGCCAAGGAGACCAGAACTGAGACAGCACAGTGCATTTCGTGGAAATATAGTATATCCCACCCATCATAGGACACTCCGGATAGTCACAGACCTACTTTGGGGAAGGTGGTGCCTTTTTGAGTGTGGGTGTGAGTTTGAGAATATGTAGGAAAGGCGACTTGTTTGGTTTGGAGAGGACTTTATCTAGTATGTCCTCTGACAAGGTGAGTGTTTCTATTACTGTGTATCCCACTCTGTTTGTGGTCTTGGTATTAGAAAAAGAATGCATCATGGATGTGTTCTGTCTAGTAGAAAGCTTCCCAGCATTCATACTGCCAATTTATGAATGGATTGCGGCTTGCCTTATCAATGGGCAAAACCTACTATCTTTCTAAGTTCCTGTTTTCTTCCTGAATTCTGGACACTCTCCAGAATAGGCTCACAGTTTTGTGTCCAAGCTATGTGGCACCTCCAAGCTCTGTCACATGGCCATGTATTGGAGAGCTGAAGGGAAGGGGAGCATGTCAGAAAACTCAGATATCATTGTGACCAGGAAAGTCTCAGTGGAGAAACCCTGCTTTGGGTGATTTGCTTACCTATTTTTCTGTTGCCCTAAATGTAAGGAAAGTCTTTGGCTCAGGCCACCTTTTTGTGAAGCCTGAAGAAAACAGTATTCAAATGGAAATGAGTGGGCATCACCTGTGGCTCTTTGCTTAATTTCTTTGGAAATGGATGTGTCTGAATCAGCCTCTTGGCTCTCGGTGAAGCTGGGGCTTAGATTGTCAGCACCTGATGGATCTAAAGAAAGATCCCATGTGTGCATCCATAACCAAAATTCAAAAAGATCAGTCATTGTGGATGAAGTCTCTCACCTTCCTCCGTTAGGTTCCTGACCTCCATCAAGTGTGATTATGGACCCTTGGGTAAAATGAGTTCTTCAAAGCCCTGCAGATGTGGTAGTGTTTTCTCATGACTACAAAACACATAAAGAATCTATACCTGACAGTCAGTAGGCCTCAAATAGTAGAAGCAGAGCAGTATTAATGGCAGGCCTATTTGATCACTCCTGGTTGACAGGAAGAGTGTCCAGGCCACACTTACTTTAGGCAAATGAGGGACAAGGAAGCTTATATTGGACACTGTCTTGAGCTGCGCCACTTATGGAAACCTCTTGCCAGAAGTTATGATGGATGTCTATATGGAGGAAAATGAGGGCCATGTGGGAGTGTTTTGGTTATAATTGTGGTCATTTTTGTGGCAGTTGGAAGAGATGACTCGGTCCACCAGGGCTTCACTCTTGGGTGATTCCCCTTATAGACTGAGTTCTGGAACTGACCTCAGAGTAGTATTGCCATGAATTGAGTTGGGATTTTAGGAGGCCACGCATGAGATTCACGCTTGGAATCTAAAATCTAGTCCCAGGTTGGTTTTCCACAGAGCACTGGGAATCTCAGCCAGGATATCACATGATTTTATTATGAAAAACATGGCAGCCATAGTTGAGAGTCAAAACACACATGGACCTCACATTGCACAGTTCAATGGGCCTGGCTTCATGTGACCTTTTGGCCACTCTTTGGGAAGCCTTTCCTGTGAGTGTTGACCAGAGAATTCATTGAAATGAACTTCCTCACCATTTAGTGGTTCCTGAATGAATTGAAACCCACAGTGCCTCCAACTTCATCCTTGAAAAATGGCTAGATAAATACCATCAAGTTTTTGAAATTCCCATGACCAGGTGGCACTGGAGAAACTTTGGATGTCCTGTTGCTGATCATGAGTATACAATACAGTGCCTTGATTGACTGGGTTTCATGAAAATGTTGAAGAACAGTGATGCCAGTAAGTTGGAGCCTCCTGAGTAGTGGGCCTAGAGTAGTGGTGTGCAGGTGTGCGATAAAACATCTGTGGTGGAGTCATGTGGACCTGCCATTGGCTTCCAAATAGCTTGTGACTGACATAGTGTAGCCAGCAAACACTTATATGTAAATGCATCTTGTTATATGGAGAGTTTTCAGGGCAATGTTCAGAATCAGGTTGCTATGGTCAAGGGGGCAAGCTATGTGAGATAGAGGCCTGGTTGGTGCATTCTCTTGCAGACCCTGACACACCACACATGACAGAACTCCCTCTAGCACTGTGTCCCAGTTTAAATCTTTGTATTTCACGAAGCAAATACCAAACTCCCAGTGCAGCAGCAAGAAACACCACGAAAATTGGAGGATGACCAAATGGTTTCAGAGTCCTCACAGGGAGACACATAGCCCCCAGTGGCCACAGTTTACCTACAAAGAGAGAATTCAGCACTGCTGTCTCATGTTCATTGGAAAATAAGAAACAAGATCCTTCAGGTCACATAGATGCAGATCCAGCTTTAATTGTCTCACCACAAATGAAGATTAAGCTCCTGACAACAACATATATTTCAAGTTCCCAACCTCAGAGGCAGTTTCTCAAGAAGTCTTTAGGCCAGCAAAGCTCCATTTTTGTGGAGGGTTTACCCTGTTCGTTACTTTTGTAAACTCATCTACCACCTCCAAGTTTGTGAACAACTGAGCATATTGCATTCCATATATATATATATATATATATATATACAGATTTTCGAACTCTTCTCCTGTAATTGTGTCTTACTTGGGGCAAAGGTAATGTCAAGGCATTGTTCTGGATAAGAGTGGGAAGATTTTTCATAGCACATAATTACATACATATTGGATACCTTTTCCAATTTTTCATTCGAAATACTGAATCCCTGACACTAACCCATAGCCTACTAGACTCTGACTACTTATCCTAATATGATGGAGAATAATAATCCAAACAGAATAGAAATACAAGCAGTTCAGAGGAGGCATGGTGTATAGTTGAATTTGCCTTTTGCATTATGTAGTGTAGGAGTTATAAATCTAGTCAACTTTTGTTGAAATTGTTCTCCATGTGTTTTTAAAGTTAACAAATATGTGAATTCCTGTCTCCCTTTCTCTGTAGCCTATTTGCACATGTTTTTTTATATGCACATATAGAATCCTACAAGGTACAACACATAAATTCTTGTGAAGTGGTTGACTTGGCAGACACACATTGTGAGAAGAGATCACTTCTCCTAAATGCTGTTGGAAGTTAAAATTCGAACTCTCTGTGAGCTTCCTAGTTTAACAACATTATACATAAATCCATGTTCAGTAAAATGAATATTTTTGAAACTGTGGATGATATATATTTCATGGTGAATTTCAATTGGCATATATATTGCTACTTTTTAATGTCTGTGTGCATGTGTGTGTGTGTGTATATATATATATATATATATATATATATATATATATATATATATATATATATAATCTTTCCAGATTTTTCAAAATACGAAATACATGTGTCTTATTATACATTTCCTAAATTCATTCATATTCATATATGTGAATTTATAATCAACTTTTCACAAGATTATCGTCAGAAATATTCATCCACCTGAAATACGTATTTGTTTCCTAGTACTGAAATCTATCTTCAGTGAATGGTGCCTACAAATCGTAAAATTAATACAGTAGCTGACCCAGGTTAACATCAATGCAAATTGATTCCTATGGGACATGATGTGTATTTTGACGTTCATTTTTATTCAAAACTGGTACATTACTATTTCTTCAGTTTATGCACATAATAGGATATATATTTCATCCACAAGTTCGCGAATTTAGAGGCATTTGTTTCACTTTCAATCACTTCCTGCTTCAGAACACATGTATTTTTTCATGGTTCTTGACTGGTCTTTTCATGAGACTTCTTTCCAAACACATTATTTTTGATTTCCATAATCACTTTTGAAACAAAACTCACACACTTTTCATGATAAACCATAACCTTAATTTTACCATTAGATGTATAACTAGTTGGAATGAATGTATGTATATCAATATAAGATTTCTTATATATTTTAAGATACGAATCCAATGCATTATATAAAGTGGAACCAGTTATATTATTTATTAACAGTATGGTCTATTCATGCATTAGCTCTATATTCATAGACACAAGGTACACGTCTTTGTACCCCCAATACTAACTTATTAATCTTCAAAATATTGCTCCCAGAAATGATGGAAAAATTACTCATGTCACCTGATCTACATATACATTTTATCACACTAATATTCTGGACACAAAATGCAAGGTTCACACTTATTATTGTACCAAAGCCTAAATTGAAAATGAACATGGATTACTAAACACAGCCATGTCCAGGTTGCCTAATGCTCTCAAATATCAATCCAATTAGTGACTACATATTGGTTTCTCCTAAGATCATATATTCAAATTCAACCCTATTGAAAATGTCTAATCCTATCACCCACTTTATACTTTGCCTTATTTCGTAATATCTCTATTGATATCTGTTTTCCTACATATTTTCTCCGGTTCACTATTTTGACTGACTCTTCACATGGGCTAACATTTACATTCACACTCTAAACAAAACCCTATTGATAAAGAATATTTTTTTTTCCAAAACCTATACTCACTCTTCTTCCTAAACCTACCAATTATCTTCCTAATCCTACCGACTATCCCTTTTTGACTGAATGTTCTTTTCTACACCCAATCATCAAAGTAAACATTGGGCGAGCTTCGGAGGAAGAGACCACCAAAAGACTATCTCATGCAACAGCAAAGGGTTTATAGGAGGTCAGCATGCAGGGGGTCCGAGATCACTTGAATAGAGCAGAGAGCCCTGAGAAGAGCTTAAGCAGAGCTTATATACTTTCTTTGGGGAGGGCAGGGAGCGAAGTTTATTGATGGGTGAGGGAGAGTGGGCGGTTTGCATTCAACCGGGTGAGGGAGTACATTCAGTTTGGCATTTGGGGACAGGACATTCTGGGAACAAGATTAGCAAACAGTTCTCAAGATTTCAACAGTGTTTTGTTAAGCATACAGAAAAAAAAGTGACAAGTACATATTTTATTAATCTTTCATTCCCCACTTCTTCTTCTAGCTACTTTTAATCATAAAAGTGATCATTGGGGGGTGTCACATTCTATGTCTGCTAGTGGGGTATTACCATAAGTTTAACTTGTCCAGTTTGAGCTTAGAGAAAAGAAATTACACGGTTGAGCAAACAGGGTTTTATAGTTAGGAATAATATGGAGATTATTATCGGACAGGCCAGGGTTGACAAAAAAGTAGTCAAACAGGGGGACTAGGTTAACCAAGACTCAAACCACTTTTTTTGGTCCTCTCACTCTCTCATTGACGCTCTTCAAGGTGTCTTTTTAATTTAATCATTTTTTTTTACAACAACATTATGCTCGGAATAAACACAAAATTCTTCCCAGGAAGTGACAAATACCTATTTTATTAACCTTTCACTTCCGACTATCCCTTTTTGACTGGATGTTCTCTTCGACATTCAATCATCGAAGGTACAAGGTCCTATGCCATTGTATATTGATTAATCTGACACATCTGTGCACAACCTAATTCAAAGCTAAGTATTCCAATCAAGGGCCCAATGCTCTTTTGGGCTTCAAATCTTACCCCCCTAGATTTC
>NW_027511396.1:0-25513 GCF_048772815.1 Callospermophilus lateralis
CAATTTGGTGAGCCTAGTGGGATTTTTGTACTGATCATTACCACCACGTATCATCAAGATTGCGTGAAAAAAAATATTTGCTGGTATTTCAGAAAGTCGTTGTTTCTTAGAAGCTTGGCAACCCCTCTCAATGAATGTGCTTGTGCCCAGTCTGTGCCTAGGGCTATTTGAAGAGGAAACAAACCATAGAGACAAACTGAGAATATTTTTATTTTGTCAAGTTTCAAAGAGCTAGTACAAACCTCGTTGGGTTTAGAGTTCCAAATTCATATATCTATATAGGAGAGAACAGAGGGAAACCTAAAAATAAAAACTGCTCTTGTAAACGAACGCTTCAACCTAGAAGAGCAAAATTTGGTGAGCCAAGTGGAATTTGTGTACTTGTAATTACCACCACGTATCATCAAGATTGGGTGAAAAAATATTTGCTGGTGTTTCGGAAACTCGTTATTTCTTAGCAGCTTGGCAACCCCACTCAATGAATGTGCTTTTCCCCAGTCTGTGCCTAGGGCTATTTGAAGAGGAAACAAACAGTACAGAAAAAACTGAGAACTTTTCTATTTTGTCAAGTTTCAAAGAGCTACTACAAACCATGTTGGATTTAGAGTTCCAAATTGATCTATCTATATAGGAGAGAACAGAGGGAAACCTAAAAATATAAACTGCTACTGTAAACGAACGCTTCAACCTAGAAGAACAAAATTTGGTGAGCCAATTGGGATTTGTGTACTTGTCATTACTACCAAGTATCATCAAGATTGGGTGAAAAAATATTTGCTGGTATTTCGGAAACTCGTAATTTCTTTGAAGCTTGGCAACCCCTTTCAATGAAAGTGCTTTTCCACAGTCTCTGCTTAGGGCTACTTGAAGAGGAAACAAATCATAGAGACAAAACTGAGAACTCCATTATTTTGTCAAGTTTCAAAGAGCTACTACAAACCATGTTGGATTTAGAGTTCCAAATTCATCTATCTATATAGGAGAGAACAGAGTGAAAACTAAAAATAAAAACTGCTACTGTAAACGAACGCTTCAACCTAGAAGAACACAATTTGGTGAGCCTAGTGGGATTTTTGTACTGATCATTACCACCACGTATCATCAAGATTGCGTGAAAAAAATATTTGCTGGTATTTCAGAAAGTCGTTGTTTCTTAGAAGCTTGGCAACCCCTCTCAATGAATGTGCTTGTGCCCAGTCTGTGCCTAGGGCTATTTGAAGAGGAAACAAACCATAGAGACAAATTGAGAATATTTTTATTTTGTCAAGTTTCAAAGAGCTAGTACAAACCTCGTTGGGTTTAGAGTTCCAAATTCATATATCTATATAGGAGAGAACAGAGGGAAACCTAAAAATAAAAACTGCTCTTGTAAACGAACGCTTCAACCTAGAAGAGCAAAATTTGGTGAGCCAAGTGGAATTTGTGTACTTGTAATTACCACCACGTATCATCAAGATTGGGTGAAAAAATATTTGCTGGTGTTTCGGAAACTCGTTATTTCTTAGCAGCTTGGCAACCCCACTCAATGAATGTGCTTTTCCCCAGTCTGTGCCTAGGGCTATTTGAAGAGGAAACAAACAGTACAGAAAAAACTGAGAACTTTTCTATTTTGTCAAGTTTCAAAGAGCTACTACAAACCATGTTGGATTTAGAGTTCCAAATTCATCTATCTATATAGGAGAGAACAGAGGGAAACCTAAAAATATAAACTGCTACTGTAAACGAACGCTTCAACCTAGAAGAACAAAATTTGGTGAGCCAATTGGGATTTGTGTACTTGTCATTACTACCAAGTATCATCAAGATTGGGTGAAAAAATATTTGCTGGTATTTCGGAAACTCGTAATTTCTTCGAAGCTTGGCAACCCCTTTCAATGAAAGTGCTTTTCCACAGTCTCTGCTTAGGGCTACTTGAAGAGGAAACAAATCATAGAGACAAAACTGAGAACTCCATTATTTTGTCAAGTTTCAAAGAGCTACTACAAACCATGTTGGATTTAGAGTTCCAAATTCATCTATCTATATGGGAGAGAACAGAGTGAAACCTAAAAATAAAAACTGCTACTGTAAACGAACGCTTCAAACTAGAAGAGCACAATTTGGTGAGCCAAGTGGCATTTGTGTACTGATCATTACCACCTCGTATAATCCAGATTGGGTGAAAAAATATTTGCTGGTATTACGGAAACTCGTTATTTCTTAGAAGCTTGGCAACCCCTCTCAATGAATGTGCTTTTCCCCAGTCTGTGCCTAGGGCCATTTGAAGAGGAAACAAACCATTGAGAAAAAACTGAGAACTTTTTTATTTTGTCAAGTTTAAAAGAGCTACTACAAACCATGTTGGATTTAGAGTTCCAAATTCATCTATCTATATAGGAGAGAACAGAGGGAAACCTAAAAATAAAAACTGCTACTGTAAACGACCGCTTCAACCTAGAAGAGCAAAATGTTTTGAGCCATGTGGGATTTGTGTACTTGTCATTACCACCAAGTATCATGAAGATTGGGTGAAAAAATATTTGCTGGTATTTCGCAAACCCATAATTTCTTGGGAGCTTGTCAAATCCTTTCAATGAAAGTGCTTTCCACAGTCTCTGCTTAGGGCTACTTGAAGAGGAAACAAATCATAGAGACAAAACTGAGAACTCCTTTATTTTGTCAAGTTTCAAAGAGCTAATACAAACCATGTTGGATTTAGAGTTCCAAATTCATCTATCTATATAGGAGAGAACAGAGTGAAACCTAAAAATAAAAACTGCTACTGTAAACGAACGCTTCAACCTACAAGAACAAAATTTGTTGAGCCAATTGGGATTTGTGTACTGATCATTACCACCACATATCATCAAGATTGGGTGAAAAATTATTTGCTCATGTTTCGAAAACTCGTTATTTCTTAGAAGCTTGGCAAACCGTATCAATGAAAGTGCTTTTCCACAGATTGTGCCTAGGGCTACTTGAAGAGGAAAAATCCATAGAGACAAAACTGAGAACACTTTTATTTTGTCAAGTTTCAAAGAGCTACTAGAAACCATTTTGGATTTAGAGTTCCAAATTCATCTATCTATATAGGAGAGAACAGAGTGAAAACTAAAAATAAAAACTGCTACTGTAAACGAACGCTTCAACCTAGAAGAACACAATTTGGTGAGCCTAGTGGGATTGTTGTACTGATCATTACCACCACGTATCATCAAGATTGCGTGAAAAAAATATTTGCTGGTATTTCAGAAAGTCGTTGTTTCTTAGAAGCTTGGCAACCCCTCTCAATGAATGTGCTTGTGCCCAGTCTGTGCCTAGGGCTATTTGAAGAGGAAACAAACCATAGAGACAAAACTGAGAATATTTTTATTTTGTCAAGTTTCAAAGAGCTAGTACAAACCATGTTGGGTTTAGACTTCCAAATTCATATATCTATATAGGAGAGAACAGAGGGAAACCTAAGTATAAAAACTGCTCTTGTAAACGAATGCTTCAACCTAGAAGAGCAAAATTTGATGAGCCAAGTGGGATTTGTGTACTTGTAATTACCACCACGTATCATCAAGATTGGGTGAAAAAATATTTGCTGGTATTTCGGAAACTCGTTATTTCTTAGCAGCTTGGCAAAAACACTCAATGAATGTGCTTTACCCCAGTCTGTGCCTAGGGCTATTTGAAGAGGAAACAAACAGTACAGAAAAAACTGAGAACTTTTCTATTTTGTCAAGTTTCAAAGAGCTACTACAAACCATGTTGGATTTAGAGTTCCAAATTCATCTATCTATATAGGAGAGAACAGAAGGAAACATAAAAATATAAACTGGTACTGTAAACGAACGCTTCAACCTAGAAGAACAAAATTTGGTGAGCCAATTGGGATTTGTGTACTTGTCATTACTACCAAGTATCATCAAGATTTGGTGAAAAAATATTTGCTGGTATTTCGGAAACTCGTAATTTCTTGGAAGCTTGGCAACCCCTTTCAATGAAAGTGCTTTTCCACAGTCTCTGCTTAGGGCTATTGAAGAGGAAACAAATCATAGAGACAAAACTGAGAACTCCATTATTTTGTCAAGTTTCAAAGAGCTACTACAAACCATGTTGGATTTAGAGTTCCAAATTCATCTATCTATATGGGAGAGAACAGAGTGAAACCTAAAAATAAAAACTGCTTCTGTAAACGAACGCTTCAAACTAGAAGAGCACAATTTGGTGAGCCAAGTGGCATTTGTGTACTGATCATTACCACCACGTATCATCCAGATTGGGTGAAAAAATATTTGCTGGTATTAGGGAAACTCGTTATTTCTTAGAAGCTTGGCAACCCCTCTCAATGAATGTGCTTTTCCCCAGTTGTGCCTAGGGCCATTTGAAGAGGAAACAAACCATAGAGACAAAACTAAGAACATTTTATTTTGTCAAGTTTCAAAGAGCTACTACAAACCATGTTGGATTTAGAGTTCCAAATTCATCTATCTATACAGGAGAGAACAGAGGGAAACCTAAAAATAAAAACTGCTCTTGTAAACGAACGCTTCAACCTAGAATACCAAAATTTGGTGAGCCAAGTGGGATTTGTGTACTTGTAATTACCACCAAGTATCATCAAGATTGGGTGAAAAAATATTTGCTGGTATTTCAGAAATCCGTAATTTTTTGGGAGCTTGGCAAACCCTTTCAATGAAAGTGCTTTTCCACAGTCTCTGCTTAGGGCTACTTGAAGATTAAACAAATCATAGAGACAAAACTGACTACTCCTTTATTTTGTCAAGTTTCAAAGAGCTACTACAAATCATGTTGGATTTAGAGTTCCAAATTCATCTATCTATAAGGGAGAGAACAGAGGGAAACCTAAAAATATTAACTGCTACTGTAAACGAACGCTTCAACCAAAAAAAAAAAAAAAAATTGGTGAGCCAAGTGGGATTTGTGTACTGATCATTACCACCACGTATCATCAAGATTGGGTGAAAAAATATTTGCTCGTATTTTGAAAACTCGTTATTTCTTAGAAGCTTGGCAACCCCTCTCAATGAAAGTGCTTTTCCACAGTCTGTGCCTAGGCCCCTTGAACAGGAAACAAACCATAAAGACAAAACTGAGAACTATTTTATTTTGTCAAGTTTCAAAGAGCTACTACAAACCATGTTGGGTTTAGAGTTCCAAATTCATCTATCTATATAGGAGAGAACAGAGGGAAACCTAAAAATAAAAACTGCTCTTGTAAACGAACGCTTCAACCTAGAAGAGCAAAATTTGGTAAGCCAAGTGGGATTTGTGTACTTGTAATTACCACCAAGTATTATCAAGATTGGGTAAAAAATATTTGCTGTTATTTCGGAAACCCGTAATTTTTTGGGAGCTTGGCAAACCCTTTCAATGAAAGTGCTTTTCCACAGTCTCTGCTTAGGGCTACTTGAAGAGGAAACAAATCATAGAGACAAAACTGAGAACTCCTTTATTTTGTCAAGTTTCAAAGAGCTACTACAAACCATGTTGGATTTAGAGTTCCAAATTCATCTATCTATATAAAAAAGAACAGAGTGAAACCTAAAAATAAAAAACTGCTACTGGAAACGAACACTTCAACCTAGAAGAACACTATTTGGTGAGCCAAGTGGGATTTGTGTACTGATAATCACCAAAAGGTATCATCAAGATTGCGTGAAAAAATATTTAATGGTATTTCAGAAACTGGTTATTTCTTAGAAGCTTTTCAACCCCTCTCAATGAATGTGCCTTTCCCCAGTCTGTGCCAAGGCTATTTGAAGAGGAAACAAACCATAGAGACAAAACTGAGAACATTTTTATTTTGTCAAGTTTCAAAGAGCTACTACAAACCATGTTGGATTTAGAGTTCCAAATTCATCTATCTATATGGGAGAGAATAGAGGGAACCCTAAAAATGAAAACTGCTCTTGTAAACGAACGCTTCAAAGTAGAAGAGCAAAATTTGGTGAGCGAAGTGGGATTTCTGTACTTGTAATTACCACCAAGTATTATCAAGATTGGGTGAAAAAATATTTCCTGGTATTTCGGAAACCCGTAATTTTTTGTTAGCTTGGGAAACCCTTTCAATGAAAGTTCTTTTCCACAGTCTCTGCTTAGGGCTACTTGAAGAGGAAACAAGTCATAGAGATAAATCTGAGAACTCCTTTATTTTGTCAAGTTTCAAAGAGCTACTACAAACCATGTTGGATTTAGAGTTCCAAATTCATCTATCTATATAGGAGAGAACAGAGTGCCACCTAAAAATATAAACTGCAACTGTAAACGAACGCTTCAACTTAGAAGAACGAAACTTGGTGAGTCAAGTGGGATTTGTGTACTGATCATTACCACCAGTATCATCAAGATTGGGTAAAAAAATATTTGCTGGTATTTTGGAAACTCGTTATTTCTTAGATGCTTGGCAAGAACTCTCAATGAAAGTGCCTTTCCGCAGTCTGTGCCTAGGGCTACTTGAAGAAGAAACAAACCACAGAGACAAAACTGAGAACTCTTTTATTTTGTCAAGTTTCAAAGACCTACTACAAACCATGTTGGATTTAGAGTTCCAAATTCATCTATCTATATAAGAGAGAACAGAGTTAAACGAAAATATAAAAACTGCTACTGTAGACGAACGCTTCAACCTAGAAGAACAAAGTTTTTTGAGCCAAGTGAGATTTGTGTATTGATTATTACCACCAAGTATCATCAAGATTGGGTGAAAAAATATTTGCTGGTATTTCAGAAACTCTTAAAAGCTTGGGAAACCCTCTCAATGAAAGAGCTTTTCCACAGTCTGTGCCTAGGGCTACTTGAAGAGGAAACAACCATAGAGACAAAACTGAGAACTCCTTTATTTTGTCAAGTTTCAAAGTGGTACTACAAACCATGTTGGATTTAGAGTTCCAAATTCATCTGTCTATATATTAGAGAACAGAGTGAAACCTAAAAATAAAAACTGCTACTGTAAACGAACGCGTCAACCTAGAAGAACAAAATTTGGTGAGCCAAGTGGGATTTG
This sequence comes from Callospermophilus lateralis, assembly GCF_048772815.1. NCBI lineage: Eukaryota > Metazoa > Chordata > Mammalia > Rodentia > Sciuridae > Callospermophilus > Callospermophilus lateralis. Next base: position 6,995 of record NW_027511396.1, read on the forward strand.
TGTACTTGTCATTACCACCACGTATCATCAAGATTGGGTGAAACAGTATTTGCTGGTATTTCGGAAACTAGTAATTTCTTGGAAGCTTGGCAACTACTTTAAATGAAAGTTCTTTTCCACAGTCTCTGCTTAGAGCTACTTGAAGAGAAAACAAATCATAGAGTCAAAACTGGGAACTGCTTTTTTTTTGTCAAGTTTCAAAGCGCTACTACAAACCATGCTGGATTTAGAGTTCCAAATTCAGATATCTATATAGGAGAGAACAGAGGGAAACCTAAAAGTATAAACTGCTATTGTAAAGGAACACTTCAACCTAAAAGAACACAATTTGGTGAGCCAAGTGGGATTTGTCTACTGATCATTAACACCACGTATCATCAAGATTGGGTGAAAAAATATTTGCTGGTATTTCGAAAACTGATTATTTCTTAAAAGCTTGGCAACACCTCTGAATGAAAGTGCTTTTCCACAGTCTGTGCCTAGGGCTACTTGAAGAAGAAACAAACCATAGAGACAAAACTGAGAAGTATTTTAGCTTGTCAAGTTTCAAAGAGATACTACAAACCCTGTTGGATTAACAGTTCCAAATTCATCTATCTATATAGGAGAGAACAGAGTGAAACCTAAAAATAAAAACAGCTACTGTAAACGAACGCTTCAACCTAGAAGTACAAAATTTGGTGAGTCAAGTGGGATTTGTGTACTTGTCATTACCACCAAGTATCATCAAGATTGGGTGAAAAAATATTTGCTGGTATTTCGGAAACTCGTAATTTCTTGTAAGCTTGGCAACCCCTTTCAATGAATGTGCTTGTCCACAGTCTCTGCTTAGGGCTACTTGAAGAGGAAACAAATCATAGAGACAAAACTGAGAACTCCTTTATTTTGTCAAGTTTCAAAGAGCTACTACAATCCATGTTGGATTTAGAGTTCCAAATTCATCTATCTATATAGGAGAGAACAGAGTGAAACCTAAAAATATAAACTGCTACTGTAAACGAACGCTTCAAACTAGAAGAACAAAATTCGGTGAGTCAATTGGGATTTGTGTACATATCATTACCAGCAAGTATTATCAAGATTGGGTGAAAAAATATTTGCTGGTATTTCGAAAACTCGTTATTTCTTGGATGCTTGGCAAACCATCTCAATGAAAGTGCTTTTCCACAGTCTGTGCCTAGGGCTACTTTAAGAGGAAACAAACCATTGAGACAATATTGAGAACTCTTTTATTTTGTCAAGTATTAAACAGCTACTACAAACCATGTTGGATTTAGAGTTTCAAATTCATCTATCTATATAGAAGATAACAGAGTGAAACCGAAATATAAAAACTGCTACTGTAGACGAACGCTTCAACCTTGAAGAACAAAATTTGGTGAGCCAAGGGGGATTGGTGTACATACGAATATCCCCAAGTACCATCAAGATTGGGTGAAGAAATATTTGCCGGTATTTCAGAAACTCATTATTTCTTAGAAGCTTGGCAACCCCTCTCAATGAAAGTGCTTTTCCACAGTCTCTGCTTAGGGCTACTTGAAGAGGAAACAAATCATAGAGACAAAACTGAGAACTACTTTTTTTTGTCAAGTTTCAAAGCGCTACTACACACCATGCTGGATTTAGAGTTCCAAATTCAGCTATCTATATAGGAGAGAACAGAGGGAAACCTCCAAATATAAACTGCTAGTGTCATGAACACTTCAACATAGAAGAACACAATTTGGTGAGCCAAGTGGGATTTGTGTACTAATCATTACCACCACGTATTATCAAGATTGGGTGAAAAAATATTTGCTGGTATTTCGGAAACTCGTAATTTCTTGCAAGCTTGGCTTTTCCGCAGTATCTGCTTAGGGCTATTTGAAGAGGAAACAAACCATAGAGACAAAACTGAGAACATTTTATTTTGTCAAGTTTCAAAGAGCTACTACAAACCATGTTGGATTTTGAGTTCCAAATTAATCTATCTGTATAGGAGAGAACAGAGGGAAACCTAAAAATAAAAACTGCTCTTGTAAACGAATGCTTCAACCTAAAAGAGCAAAATTTGGTGAGCTAAGTGGGTTTGTGTACTTGTAATTACCACCAAGTATCATCAAGATTGGGTGAAAAAATATTTGCTGGTATTTCGGGAACCCGTAATTTTTTGGGAGCTTGGCAAACCCTTTCAATGAAAACGCTTTTCCACAGTCTCTGCTTAGGGCTACTTGAAGAGGAAACAAATCATAGAGACAAAACTGAGAACTCCTTTATTTTGTCAAGTTTCAAAGAGCTACTACAAACCATGTTGGATTTAGAGTTCCAAATTCATCTATCTATATAGGAAAGAACAGAGGGAAAACTAAAAATATAAACTGCTACTGTAAACGAACGCTTCAACCTAGAAGAACAAAATTTGTTGAGCCAAGTGCGATTTGTGGACTTATCATTTCCACCAAGTATCATCAAGATTGGGTGAGAAAATATTTGCTGGTGTTTCGGAAAATCGTTATTTCGTACAAGCTTGGCAACCCCTCGCATTGAAAGTGCTTTTCCACAGTTTGTGCCTATGGCTACTTGAAGAGGAAACAAACCTTAGCGATAAAACTGAGAACTCCTTTATTTTCTCAAGTTACAAACAGGTACTACAAACCATGTTGGATTTAGACTTCCAAATTCATCTTTCTATATAAGAGAGAACAGAGTGAAACCTAAATATAAAAACTGCTACTGTAGACGAACTCTTAAACTTAGAAAAACAAAATTTGGTGGCAAAGTGGGATTTGTGTACTGATCATTACCACCAAGTATCATCAAGATTGGGTGAAGAAATATTTGTTGGTATTTCAGAAACTCGTTATTTCTTTTAAGCTTGGAAACCCCTTTCAATGAAAATGCATTTCCACAGTCTGTGCCTAGGGCTACTTGAAGTGGAAACAAACGATAGGGACAATACTGAGAACTCCTGTATTTTGTCACGTTTCAAAGAGCTACTACAAAGCATGTTGGATTTAGAGTTCCAAATTCATCTATCTATATAAGAGAGAACAGAGTGAAACATAAATATAAAAACTGCTACTGTAGACGAACGCTTAAACCTAGAAGAACAAAATTTGTTGAGCCAAGTGCGATTTGTGGACTTATCATTACCACCAAGTATCATCAAGATTGGGTGAAAAAATATTTGCTGGTATTTCGGAAACTCGTTATTCCTTGGAAGCTTGGCAACCCCTTTCAATGAAAGTGCATTTCCACAGTCTGTGCCTAGGGCTACTTGAAGAGGAAACAAACCATAGAGACAATACTCAGAACTCCTGTATTTTGTCAAGTTTCAAAGAAGTACTACAAACCATGTTGGATTTAGAGTTCCAAATTCATCTATCTATATAGAAGATAACAGAGTGAAACCTAATTATAAAAACTGCTACTGTAGACGAACGCTTCAACCTTGAAGAACAAAATTTGGTGAGCCAAGGGGGATTGGTATACTGATCATTACCACCAAGTATCATCAAGATTGGGTGAAAAAATATTTGCTGGTATTTCGGAAACTCGTTATTTCTTAGAAGCTTGGCAACCCCTCTCAGTTAATGTGCTTTTCCACAGTCTGTGCCTAGGGCTACTTGAAGAGGAAACAAACCATAGATCAAGACTGAGAACTCCTTTATTTTGTCAAGTTTCAAAGAGCTACTTCAAACCATGTTGGATTAAGAGTTCCAAATTCATCTATCTATATAGTAGAGAACAAAGTGAAACCTAAAAATATAAACTGCTACTCTAAACGAAAGCTTCAACCTAGAAGAAGAAAATTTGGTGAATCAAGTGGGATTTGTGTACGTGTCATTATCACCACGTATCATCAAGATTGGGTGAAAAAGTATTTGCTGGTATTTCGGAAACTCGTAATTTCTTGGAAAATTGGGAACTCCTTTCAATGAAAGTGCTTTTCATCAGTCTCTGCTTATGGCTACTTGAAGAGAAAACAAATCATAGAGACAAAACAGAGAACTCCTTTATTTTATCAATTTTCAAATAGCTACTACAAACCATGTTGGATTTACTGTTCCAAATTCATCTATCTATATAGGAGAGAAGAGAGTGAAACCTAAATATAAAAACTGCTACTATAGACGAACGCTTCAACCTAGAAGAACAAAATTTGGTGAGCCAAGTAGGATTTGTGTACTTGTCATTATCAATACGTATCATCAAGATTGGGTGAAAAAGTATTTGCTGGTATTTCGGAATCTCGTAATTTCTTGGAAGCTTGGCAACTCCTTTCAATGAAAGTGCTTTTCCACAGTCTCTGCTGAGGGCTACTTGAAGAGGAAACAAATCATAGAGACAAAACTGAGAACTACTTTTTTTTTGTCAAGTTTCAAAGCGCTCCAACAAACCATGCTGTATTTTGAGTTCAAATTCAGCTATCTATATAGGAGAGAACAGATGGAAACCTAAAAATATAAACTGCTACTGTAAACGAACACTTCAACCTAGAAGAACACAATTTGGTGAGCCAAGTGGGATTTGTGTACTTGTCATTACCACCAAGTATCATCAAGATTGGGTGAAAAAGTATTTGCTGGTATTTCGGAAACTCGTTTTTTCTTAGAAGCTTGGAAACCCCTTTCAATGAAAGTGCTTTTCCACAGTCTCTGCTTAGGGCTACTTGAAGACTATACAAACCATAGAGACAAAACTGAGAACTCCTTTATATTGTCAAGTTTCAAAGAGCTACTACAAACCATGTTGGATTTAGAGTTCCTAATTCATCTATCTATATAGGAGAGAACAGAGGGAAACCTAAAAATAAAAACTGCTCTTGTAAACGAACGCTTCAACCTAGAAGAGCAAAATTTGGTGAGCCAAGTGGGATTTGTGTATTTGTAATTACCACCAAGTGTCATCAAGATTGGGTGAAAAAATATTCGCTGGTATTTCGGAAACCCGTAATTTTTTCGGAGCTTGGCAAACCCTTTCAATGAAAGGGCTTTTCCCCAGTTTCTCCTTAGGGCTACTTTAAGAGGAAACAAATCATAGAGAAAAAACTGAGAACTCCTTTATTTTGTCAAGTTTCAAAGAGCTACTACAATTCATGTTGGATTTAGAGTTCCAAATTCATCTATCTATATAGGAGAGAACAGAGGGAAACCTAAATATAAAAACTGCTACTGTGGACGAACGCTTCAACCTAGAAGAACAAAATTTGGTGAGCCAAGTGGGATTTTTGTACTGATCATTACCACCAAGTACCTTCAAGTTTGGGTGAAAAAATGTTTGCTGGTATTTTAGAAACTCGTTATTTCTTAGAAGCTTGGCAATCCCTCTCAATGAAAGTGCTTTTCCACAGTCTGTGCCTAGGGCTACTTGAAGAAGAAACAAGCCATAGAGAGAAAACTGAGATCTCCTTTATTTTGTCAAGTTTCAAAGAGCTACTACAAACCATGTTGGATTTAGTTTTCCAAATTCATCTATGTATATAGGAGAGAACAGAGGGAAACCTAAAAATATAAACTGATACTGTAAACGAACGCTTCAAATTTGAAGAACAAAATTTGGTGAGACAACTGGGATTTGTGTACTTCTAATTACCACCAAGTATCATCAAGATTGGGTGAAAGAATATTTGCTGGTATTTCGGAAACTCGTTATTTCTTGGAAGCTTGGCAACCCCTTTCAATGAAAGTGCTTTTCCACAGTCTGTTCCTAGGGCTACTTGAAGAGGAAACAAACCATAGAGGCAATACTGAGAACGACTTTATTTTGTCAAATTTCAAAAAGCTACTACAAACCATGTTGGATTAAGAGTTCCATATTTATCTATCAATATAAGAGAGAACAAAGTGAAACCTAAAAACAAAAACTGCTACTGTAAACGAATGCTTCAACCTAGAAGAACAAAATTTGGTGAGCCAAGTGGGATTTGTGTACTTGTCATTACAACCACGTATCATCAAAATTGGGTGAAACAGTATTTGCTGGTATTTCGGAAACTCGTAATTTCTTGGAAGCTTGGCAACTCCTTTCAATGAAAGTGCTTTTCCACAGTCTCTGCTTAGGGCTACTTGAAGAGAAAACAAGTCATAGAGATAAATCTGAGAACTCCTTTATTTTGTCAGTTTCAAAGAGCTACTACAAACCATGTTGGATTTAGAGTTCCAAATTCATCTATCTATATAGGAGAGAACAGAGTGAAACCTAAAAAAAAACTGCTACTGTAAACGAACGCTTCAACCTAGAAGAACAAAATTGGGTGAGCCAAGTGGGATTTGTGTACTTGTCATTACCAAAACGTATCATCAAGATTGGGTGAAACAGTATTTGCTGGTATTTCGGAAACTTGTAATTTCTTGGAAGCTTGGCAACTCCTTTCAATGAAAGTGCTTTTTCAAGTCTCTTCTTAGGGCTACTTGAAGAGAAAACAAATCATAGAGACAAAACTGGGAACTACTTTTTTTTGTCAAGTTTAAAAGAGCTACTACAAACCATGTTGGATTTAGAGTTCCAAATTCATCTATCTATATAGGAGAGAACAGAGTGAAACCTAAAAATAAAAACTGCTATTGTAAACGAATGCTTCAACCTAGAAGAACACAGTTTGGTGAGCTAAGTGGGATTTGTGTACTGATCATTAACACCACGTATCATCAAGATTGCGTGAAAAAATTTTTGCTGGTATTTCGGAAACTTGTTATTTCTTAGAAGCTTGGCAACCCCTCTCAATGAAAGTGCTTTTCCACAGTCTGTGCCTAGTGCTACTTGAAGAACAAACAATCCATAAAGACAAAACTGAAAACTCCTTTATTTTGTCAAGTTTCAAAGAGCTACTACAAACCATGTTGGATTTAGAGTTCCAAATTAATCTATCTATATAGGCGAGAACAGAGGGAAACCTAAAAATATAAACTGCTACTGTAAACGAACGCTTAAACTAGAAGAACAAAATTTGGTGAGCCATGCGGTATTTGTGTACTTCTCATTACCACCAAGTATCATCAAGATTGGGTGAAAAAATATTTGATGGTATTTCGGAAACCCGTAATTTCTTGGAAGATTGGCAAACCCTTTCAATGAAAGTGCTTTTCCACAGTCTCTGCCTGGGCTACGTGAAGAGGAAACAAATCATAGAGACAAAATTGAGAACTCCTTTATTTTGTCAAGTTTCAAAGAGCTACTACAAACCATGTTGGATTTAGAGTTCCAAATTCATCTATCCATATAGGAGAGAACAGAGGGAAACCTAAAAATATAAACTGCTACTGTAGACTAACGCTTCAACATAGAAGAAATAAATTTGGTGTGTCAAGTGGGATTTGTGTACCGACCATTATCAGCAAGTATCATCAAGATTGGGTGAAAAAATATTTGCTGGTATTTCGGAAACTCGTTATTTCTTTTAAGCTTGGCAACCCCTTTAAATGAACGTGCTTTTCCACAGTCTGTGGCTTGGGCTACTTGAAGAGGAAACAAACCATAGAGACAATACTGAGAACGACTTTATTTTGTCAAATTTCAAAGAGCTACTACAAACCATGTTGGATTGATAGTTCCAAATTCATCTATCTATATAGGAGAGAACAAAGTGAAACCTAAAAATAAAAACTGCTACTGTAAATGAACGCTTCAACCTAGAAGAACAAAATTTGGTGAGCCAAGTGGGATTTGTGTACTGATCATTACCACCACGTATCATCAAGATTGCGTGAAAAAATGTTTGCTGGTATTTCGGAAAATAGGTTTTTCTTGGAAGCTTGGAAACCCCTTTCAATGATAGTGCTTTTCCACAGTCTCTGCTTAGGGCTACTTGAAGACTATACAAACCATAGAGACAAAACTGAGAACTCCTTTATATTGTCAAGTTTCAAAGAGCTACTGCAAACCATGTTGGATTTAGAGTTCCTAATTCATCTATCTATATAGGAGAGAACAGAGGGAAACCTAAAAATAAAAACTGCTCTTGTAAACGAACGCTTCAACCTAGAAGAGCAAAATTTGGTGAGCCAAGTGGGATTTGTGTATTTGTAATTACCACCAAGTATCATCAAGATTGGGTGAAAAAATATTCGCTGGTATTTCGGAAACCCGTAATTTTTTGGGAGCTTTGCAAACCCTTTCAATGAAAGTGCTTTTCCCCAGTTTCTCCTTAGGGCTACTTTAAGAGGAAACAAATCATAGAGAAAAAACTGAGAACTCCTTTATTTTTTCAAGTTTCAAAAAGCTACTACAATTCATGTTGGATTTAGAGTTCCAAATTCATCTATCTATATAGGAGAGAACAGAGGGAAACCTAAATACAAAAACTGCTACTGTGGACGAACGCTTCAACCTAGAAGAACAAAATTTGGTGAGCCAAGTGGGATTTCTGTACTGATCATTACCACCAAGTACCTTCAAGTTTGGGTGAAAAAATGTTTGCTGGTATTTTAGAAACTCGTTATTTCTTAGAAGCTTGGCAATCCCTCTCAATGAAAGTGCTTTTCCACAGTCTGTGCCTAGGGCTACTTGAAGAAGAAACAAGCCATAGAGAGAAAACTGAGAACTCCTTTATTTTGTCAAGTTTCAAAGAGCTACTACAAACCATGTTGGATTTAGAGTTCCAAATTCATCTATCTATATAGGAGAGAACAGAGGGAAACCTAAAAATATAAACTGCCACTGTGGACTAACGCTTCAACCTAGAAGAACAAAATTTGGTGTGTCAAGTGGGATTTGTGTACTGATCATTATCAGCAAGTATCATCAAGATTGGGTGATAAAATATTTGCTGGTATTTCGGAAACTCGTTATTTCTTTTAAGCTTGGCAACCCCTTTAAATGAACGTGCTTTTCCACAGTCTGTGCCTTGGGCTACTTGAAGAGGAAACAAACCATAGAGACAATACTGAGAACGACTTTATTTTGTCAAATTTCAAAGAGCTACTGCAAACCATGTTGGATTGATAGTTCCAAATTCATCTATCTATATAGGAGAGAACAAAGTGAAACCTAAAAATAAAAACTGCTACTGTAGATGAACGCTTCAACCTAGAAAAACACAGTTTGGTGAGCCAAGTGGGATTTGTGTACTGATCATTACCACCACGTATCATCAAGATTGCGTGAAAAAATATTTGCTGGTATTTCGGAAACTCATTATTTCTTAGAAGCTTGGCAACCCCTCTAAATGAAAGTGCTTTTCCACAGTCTGTGCCAGGTGCTACTTGAAGAAGAAACAATGCATAAAGACAAAACTGAGAACTCCTTTATTTTGTCAAGTTTCAAAGAGCTACTACAAACCATGTTGGATTTAGAGTTCCAAATTAATCTATCTATATAGGCGAGAACAGAGGGAAACCTAAAAATATAAACTGCTACTGTAAACGAACGCTTAAACTAGAAGAAAAAAATTTGGTGAGCCATGTGGGATTTGTGTACTTCTCATTACCACCAAGTATCATCAAGATTGGGTGAAAAAATATTTGATGGTATTTCGGAAACCCGTAATTTCTTGGAAGATTGGCAACCCCTTTCAATGAAAGTGCTTTTCCACAATCTCTGCCTGGGCTACTTGAAGAGGAAACAAATCATAGAGACAAAATTGAGAACTCCTTTATTTTGTCAAGTTTCAAAGAGCTACTACAAACCATGTTGGATTTAGAGCTCCAAATTCATCTATCTATATAGGAGAGAACAGAGGGAAACCTAAAAATATAAACTGCTACTGTGGACTAACGCTTCAACCTAGAAGAACAAAATTTGGTGTGTCAAGTGGGATTTGTGTACTGATCATTATCAGCAAGTATCATCAAGATTGGGTGATAAAATATTTGCTGGTATTTCGGAAACTCGTTATTTCTTTTAAGCTTGGCAACCCCTTTAAATGAACGTGCTTTTCCACAGTCTGTGCCTAGGCCTACATGAAGAGGAAACAAACCATAGAGACAATAGTGAGAACGACTTTATTTTGTCAAATTTCAAAGAGCTACTACAAACCATGTTGGATTGATAGTTCCAAATTCATCTATCTATATAGGAGAGAACAAAGTGAAACCTAAAAATAAAAACTGCTACTGTAAATGAACGCTTCAACCTAGAAGAACAAAATTTGGTGAGCCAAGTGGGATTTGTGTACTGATCATTAACACCACATATCATCAAGATTGCGTGAAAAAATGTTTGCTGGTATTTCGGAAAATCATTTTTTCTTAGAAGCTTGGCACCCCTCTCAATGAAAGTGCTTTTCCACAGTCTGTGCCTGGGGATACTTGAAGAGGAAACAATCCATAGAGACAATACTGAGAACTACTTTATTTTGTCAAATTTCAAAGAGCTACTACAAACCATGTTGGATTTAGGGTTCCAAATTCATGTATCTATATAAGAGAAAACAGAGTGAAACGTAAATAAAAAAACTGCTACTGTAGACGAACGCTTCAACCTAGAAGAACAAAATTTGGTGAGAATAGTGGGATTTATGTACTGATCCTTCCCACGAAGTATCAATAAGATTGGGTGAAAAAAATAATTGCTGGTATTACGGAAACTCGCTATTTCTTAGAAGCTTGGGGAACCCTCTCAATGAAAGTGCTTTTCCACAGTCTGTGCCTAGGGCTACTTGAAGAGGAAACGAACAATAGAGACAAAACTGAGAACTCCTTTATTTTTTGAAGTTTCAAAGAGGTACTACAAACCATGTTGAATTTAGAGTTCCAAATTCATCTATCATTATAGGAGAGACATGAGAGAAACCTAAGAATAAAAACTGCTACTGTAAACGAACGCTTCAAACTGGAAGAACGATATTTGGTGAGCCAAGTGATATTTGTGTACTTGTCAAGTATCATCAAGACTGGGTGAAAAAATATTTGCTGGTATTTCGGGAACTCGTTATTTCTTAGAAGCCTGGCAACCCCTTTCAATGAACGTGCTCTTCCACAGTTTGTGCCTAGGGCTACTGGAATAGGAAACAAACCATAGAGACAAAACTGAGAACTCCTTAATTTTCTCAAGTTTCAAACAGCTACTACAAACCATGTTGGATTTAGAATTCCAAATTCATCTATCTATATAGGAGAGAACAGAGTGAAACCTAAAAAAAAACTGCTACTGTAAACGAACGCTTCAACCTAGAAGAACAAAATTGGGTGAGCCAAGTGGGATTTGTGTACTTGTCATTACCAAAACGTATCATCAAGATTGGGTGAAACAGTATTTGCTGGTATTTCGGAAACTCGTAATTTCTTGGAACCTTGGCAACTCCTTTCAATGAAAGTGCTTTTTCACAGTCTCTCCTTAGGGCTACTTGAAGAGAAAACAAATCATAGAGACAAAACTGGGAACTACATTTTTTTGTCAAGTTTAAAAGAGCTACTACAAACCATGTTGGATTTAGAGTTCCAAATTCATCTATCTATATAGGAGAGAAGAGAGTGAAACCTAAAAATAAAAACTGCTATGGTAATCGAACGCTTCAACCTAGAAGAACACAGTTTGGTGAGCTGAGTGGGATTTGTGTACTGATCATTAACACCACGTATCATCAAGATTGCGTGAAAAAATTTTTGCAGGTATTTCGGAAACTCGTTATTTCTTAGAAGCTTGGCAACCCCTCTCAATGAAAGTGCTTTTCCACAGTCTGTGCCTAGTGCTACTTGAAGAAGAAACAATCCATAAAGAAAAAACTGAAAACTCCTTTATTTTGTCAAGTTTCAAAGAGCTACTACAAACCATGTTGGATTTAGAGTTCCAAATTAATCTATCTATATAGGCGAGAACAGAGGGAAACCTAAAAATATAAACTGCTACTGTAAACGAACGCTTAAAATAGAAGAACAAAATTTGGTGAGCCATGTTGGATTTGTGTACTTCTCATTTCCACCAAGTATCATCAAGATTCTGTGAAAAAATATTTGATGGTATTTCGGAAACCCGTAATTTCTTGGAAGATTGGCAACCCCTTTCAATGAAAGTGCTTTTCCACAGTCTCTGCCTGGGCTACTTGAAGAGGAAACAAATCATAGAGACAAAATTGAGAACTCCTTTATTTTGTCAAGTTTCAAAGAGCTACTACAAACCATGTTGGATTTAGAGTTCCAAATTCATCTATCTATATAGGAGAGAACAGAGGGAAACCTAAAAATATAAACTGCTACTGTAGACTAACGCTTCAAACTAGAAGAACAAAATTTGGTGAGTCAAGTGGGATTTGTGTACCGATCATTATCAGCAAGTATCATCAAGTTTGGGTGAAAAAATATTTGCTGGTATTTCGGAAACTCGTTATTTCTTTTAAGCTTGGCAACCCCTTTAAATGAACGTGCTTTTCCACAGTCTGTGCCTTGGGCTACTTGAAGAGGAAACAAACCATAGAGACAATACTGAGAACGACTTTATTTTGTCAAATTTCAAAGAGCTACTACAAACCATGTTGGATTGATAGTTCCAAATTCATCTATCTATATAGGAGAGAACAAAGTGAAACCTAAAAATAAAAACTGCTACTGTAAATGAACGCTTCAACCTAGAAGAACAAAATTTGGTGAGCCAAGTGGGATTTGTGTACTGATCATTACCACCACGTATCATCAAGATTGCGTGAAAAAATGTTTGCTGGTATTTCGGAAAATCGTTTTTTCTTAGAAGCTTGGCACCCCTCTCAATGAAAGTGCTTTTCCACAGTCTGTGCCTAGGGCTACTTGAAGAGGAAACAATCCATAGAGACAATACTGAGAACTACTTTATTGTGTCAAATTTCAAAGAGCTACTACAAACCATGTTGGATTTAGAGTTCCAAATTCATGTATCTATATAAGAGAGAACAGAGTGAAACGTAAATAAAAAAAACTGCTACTGTAGACGAACGCTTCAACCTAGAAGAACAAAATTTGGTGAGAATAGTGGGATTTATGTACTGATCCTTCCCACGAAGTATCATCAAGATTGGGTGAAAAAAATAATTGCTGGTATTACGGAAACTCGCTATTTCTTAGAAGCTTGGGGAACCCTCTCAATGAAATTGCTTTTCCACAGTCTGTGCCTAGGGCTACTTGAAGAGGAAACGAACCATAGAGACAAAACTGAGAACTCCTTTATTTTTTGAAGTTTCAAAGAGGTACTACAAACCATGTTGAATTTAGAGTTCCAAATTCATCTATCATTATAGGAGAGACATGAGAGAAACCTAAGAATAAAAACTGCTACTGTAAACGAACGCTTCAAACTGGAAGAACTAAATTTGGTGAGCCAAGTGATATTTTTGTACTTGTCAAGTATCATCAAGACTGGGTGAAAAAATATTTGCTGGTATTTCCGAAACTCGTTATTTCTTAGAAGCCTGGCAACCCCTTTCAATGAACGTGCTCTTCCACAGTTTGTGCCTAGGGCTACTGAAATAGGAAACAAAGCATAGAGACAAAACTGAGAACTCCTTAATTTTCTCAAGTTTCAAAGAGCTACTACAAACCATGTTGGATTTAGAATTCCAAATTCATCTATCTATATAGGAGAGAACAGAGTGAAACATAAAAATAAAAACTGCTACTGTAAACGAATGCTTCAACCTAGAAGAACAAAATTTGGTGAGCCAAGTGTGATTTGTGTACTTGTCATTACCACCACGTATAATCAAGATTGGGTGAAACAGTATTTGCTGGTATTTCAGAAACTCGTAATTTCTTGGAAGCTTGGCAACTCCTTTCAATGAAAGTGTTTTTCCACAGTCTCTGCTTAGGGCTACTTGAGGAGAAAACAAATCATAGAGACAAAACAGGGAACTATTTTTTTTTGTCAAGTTTCAAAGCGCTACTACAAACCATGCTGGATTTAGAGTTCCAAATTCAGCTATCTATATATGAGAGAACAGAGGAAAAACTAAAAATATAAACTGCTACTGTAAAGGAACACTTCAACCTAGAAAAACACAATTCGGTGAGCTAATTGAGATTTGTGTACTGATGATTACCACCACGTATCATCAAGATTGGGTGAAAAAATATTTGCTGTTATTTTGACAACTCATTATTTCTTAGAAGCTTGGCAACCCCTCTCAATGAAAGTTCTTTTCCACAGTCTGGGCCTAGGGCTAATTGACGAAGAAACAAACCATAGAGAGAAAACTGAGAACTATTTTATTTTGTCAAGTTTCAAAAAGCTACTACAATCCATGTTGGATTTAAAGTTCCAAATTCATCTATCTATATAAGAGAGAACAGAGTGAAAGGTAAATATAAAAACTGCTACTGTAGACGAACGATTCAACCTAGAAGAACACAATTTGGTGAGCCAAGTTGGATTTGTGTACTGATCATTACCACCACGTATCATCAAAATTGCGTGAAAAAATATTTGCTGGTATTTCGGAAACTCGTTATTTCTTAGAAGCTGGGCAACCCCTCTCAATGAAAGTGCTTTTCCACACTCTGTGCCTAGGGCTACTTGAAGAGGAAACAATGTATAAAGACAAAACTGAGAACTCCTTTATTTTGTCAAGTTTCAAAGAGCTACTCCAAACCATGTTGGATTTAAAGTTCCAAATTCATCTATCTATATAGGAGAGAACAGAGCGAAACCTAAAAATAAAAACTGCTACTGTAAACGAACGCTTCAACTATAAGAACAAAATTTGGTGAGCCAAGTGGGATTTGTGTACTTGTCATTACCACCAAGTATCATCAAGATTGGGTGAAAAAATATTTGCTTGTATTTCGGAAACCCGTAATTTCTTGGAAGCTTGGCAACCCCTTTCAATGAAAGTGCTTTTCCACAGTCTCTGCCTGGGCTACTTGAAGAGGAAACAAATCATAGAGACAAAACTGAGAACTCCTTTATTTTTTCAAGTTTCAAAGAGCTACTACAAACCATGTTGGATTTAGAGTTCCAAATTCATCTATCTATATAGGAGAGAATAGAGTGAAACCTAAAAATAAAAACTGCTACTGTAAATAAACGCTTCAACCTAGAAGAACACAGTTTGGTGAGGCAAGTGGGATTTGTGTACTGATCATTACCACCACGTATCATCAAGATTGCGTGAAAAAATATTTGCTGGTATTTCCGAAACTCGTTATTTCTTAGAGGCTTGGCAACCCCTCTCAATGAAAGTGCTTTTCCACAGTCTGTGCCTAGTGCTATTTGAAGAAGACACAATGCATAAAGACAAAACTGAGAACTCCTTTATTTTGTCAAGTTTCAAAGAGCTACTACAAACCATGTTGGATTTAGAGTTCCAAATTCTTCTATCTATATAGGAGAGAACAGAGTGAACCCTAAAAATAAAAACTGCTACTGTAAACAAACGCTTCAACTAGAAGAACAAAATTTGGTGAGCCAAGTGGGATTTGTGTACTTCTCATTACCACCAAGTATCATCAAGATTGGGTGAAAAAATATTTGCTGGTATTTCGGAAACTCGTAATTTCTTGGCACATTGGCAACCCCTTTCAATGAAAGTGCTTTTCCACAGTCTCTGCCTGGGCTACTTGTAGAGGAAACAAATCATAGAGACAAAACTGAGAACTTTTTTATTTTGTCATGTTTCAAAGAGCTACTACAAACCATGTTGGATTTAGAGTTCCAAATTCAACTATCTATATAGGAGAGAACAGAGGGAAACCTAAAAGTATAAACTGCTACTGTAAACGAACGCTTCAACCTAGAAGAACAAAATTTGGTGAGCCAAGTGGGATTTGTGTACTTGTCATTACCACCACGTATCATCAAGATGGGGTGAAACAGTATTTGCTGGTATTTCGGAAACTCGTAATTTTTTGTAAGCTGGGCAACTCCTTTCACTGAAAGTGCTTTTCCACAGTCTCTGCTTAGGGCTACTTGAAGAGAAAACAAATCATAGAGTCAAAACTGAGAACTACTTTTTTTTTATCAAGTTTCAAAGCGCTACTACAAACCATGCTGGATTTATTGTTCCAAATTCAGCTATCTATATAAGAGAGAACAGAGGGAAACCTAAAAATATAAACTGCTACTGTAATCGAACGCTTCAACCTAGAAGAACAAAATTTGGTGAGTCAAGTGGGATTTCTGTAACGATCATTACCACCTAGTATCATCAAGATTGGGTGAAAAAATATTTCCTGGTATTTCTGAAACTCGTTATTTTAGAAGCTTGGGAAACCCTCTCAATGAAACTGCTATTCCACAGTCTGGAAAACTGCTTTTCACAGCCCTAGACTGTGGAAACTGCTTTTCCACATTCTAGGGCTAATTGAAGAGGAAACAAACCATAAAGACAAAACTGAGAACTCCTTTATTTTATGAAGTTTCAAAGAGGTACTACACACCATTTTGGACTTAGAGTTCCAAATTCATCTATCTATATAGGAGAGAATAGAGTGAACCCTAAAAATAAAAACTGCTACTGTAAAGGAACGCTTCAACTAGAAGAACAAAATTTGGTGAGCCAAGTGGGATTTGTGTAATTCTCATTACCACCAAGTATCATCAAGATTGGGTGAAAAAATATTTGCTGGTATTTCGGAAACTCGTTATTTCTTAGAAGCTTGGTAACCCCTTTCAATGAAAGTGCTTTTCTACAGTTTGTGCCTTGGGCTACTTGAAGAGGAAACAAACCATAGAGACAATACTGAAAACTCCTTTATTTTGTCAAGTTTCAAAGAGCTACTACAAACCATATTGGATTTAGAGTTCCAAATTCATCTATCTATATGGGAGAGAACAGAGTGAAACCTAAAAATAAAAACTGCTACTGTATACGAACGCTTCAACCTAGAAGAACAAAATTTGGTGAGCCTAGTGGCATTTGTGTACTGATCATTACCACCACGTATCATGAAGATTGGGTGAAAAAATATTTGCGGGTATTTCGGAAACTCGTTATTTCTTAGAAGCTTGGCAACCCATCTCAATGAATGTGCTTTTCCCCAGTCGGTGCCTAGGGCTATTTGAAAAGGAAACAAACCATAGAGAGAAAAGTTAGAACTTTTTTATTTTGTCAAGTTTCAAAGAGCTACTACAAACCATGTTTGATTTAGAGTTCCAAATTCATCTATCTTTATAGGAGAGAACAGAGGGAAACCTAAAAATAAAAACTGCTACTGTAAACGAACGCTTCAACCTAGAAGAGAAAAATTTGGTGAGCCAAGTGGGATTTCTGTACTTGTCATTACCACCAAGTATCATCAAGATTGGTTGAAAAAATATTTGCTGGTATTTCAGAAACCCGTAATTTCTGGGAGCTTGGCAAACCCTTTCAATATAAGTGCTTTTCCACAGTCTCTGCTTAGGGCTACTTTAAGAGGAAACAAATCATAGAGACAAAACTGAGAACTCCTTTATTTTGTCAAGTTTCAAAGAGCTACTACATACCATGTTGGATTTAGAGTTCCAAATTCAGCTATTTATATAGGAGAGATCAGAGGGAAACCTAAAAATATAAACTGCTACTGTAAACGAACGCTTCAACCTAGAAGAACAAAATGTGGTGAGCCAAGTGGGATTTGTGTACTTGTCATTCCAACCAAGTATCATCAAGATTGGGTGAAAAAATATTTGCTGGTATATCGGAAACTCGTTATTTTTAGAAGCCTGGCAACCCCTCCCAATGAAAGTGCTTTTGCACAGTCTGTGCCTAGGACTACTTGAAGAGGAAACAAAACATAGAGACAAAACTGAGAACTCCTTCATTTTGTCAAGTTTCATGGAGCTACTACAAAACATGTTAAATTTAGAGTTCTGAATTCATCTATCTATATAGGAGCGAAGAGAGTGAAACCTAAATATAAAAACTGCTACTGTAGATGAACGCGTCAACCTAGAAGAACAAAATTTGGTGACCCTAGTGGCATTTGTGTACTGATCATTACCACCACGTATCATCAAGATTGGGTGAAAAAATATTTGCTGGTATTTCGGAAATTCGTTATTTGTTAGAAGCTTGGGAAACCCTATAATGAAAGTGCTTTTCCACAGTCTGTGCCTACGGCTAATTGAAGAGAAAACAAACAACAGAGACAAAAGTGAGGTCTCCTTTATTTTATGAAGTTTCAAAGAGGTACTACAAACCATGTTGGATTTAGAGTTCCAAATTCATCTATCTATATAGGAGAGAATTGAGTGAAACCTAAAAATGAAAACTGCTACTGTAAACGAATGCTTCAACCTCGAAGAATAAAATTTGGTGAGCCAAGTGGGATTTGTGTCCGTGTCATTAACACCAAGTATCATCAAGATTGGGAGAAAAACTGTTTGCTGGTATTTCGGAAACTCGTAATTTCTTGGAAGCTTGGCAACCCCTTTCAATGAAAGGGCTGTTCTACACTTTGTGCCTAGGGCTACTTGAAGAGGAAACAAACCATAGAGACAAAACTGAGAACTCCTTTATTTGGTCAAGTTTCAAAAAGCTACTACAAACCATATTGGATTTAGAGTTCCAAATTCATCTATCTATATGGGAGAGAACAGAGTGAAACCTAAAAATAAAAACTGCTACTGTAAATGAACGCTTCAACCTAGAAGAACACAATTTGGTGAGCCAAGTGGCATTTGTGTACTGATCATTACCACCACGTATCATCAAGATTGGGT